>NW_014541976.1:45784-56949 GCF_000741045.1 Vigna radiata var. radiata | reverse complement strand
AGTGTGGAAACTGGGCTTTAGGGGCCAATATGGAAATTGGGCTTGGAGGCCAGTGTGGAAACTGGGCTTTAGGGGCCAATATGGAAATTGGGCTTTTGGGATTTTGAAATTCTTGAAATTCTTAAATTCGTGAAATATTTTGTTAGTTTTTGACAGAAATTTGAATTTTGGAAAGACAGTAAGGCATTGAAGCCTTTCATTGCAAAGTGTTGAGATTTTGATGCTACTCTTTTTGTACCATTCATATGAATGAATAGGGTCTCGATCCGAAAGATTTTCTTTCTGATTGATTGATGAAAATATTTGCTTTGTTTTGCATTTCTTTTTCTTGAGTCAGTCATCTTACTTGCAATCATCAAACTGGTCCTTATTTTCAATGTTTTGTGAAAACTGAGGAATGTCATGCATTCGAGGTCTTAAATTTGAGATTATTTCATTTTGACTTTTTTCTTTCGAGACATCAGTGCACACATGCTTGAATTTGTTGGCAAGTGGAGAAATGAGAAGGGTTTAGAGGAGAATGGGATAATTGCATGGACAAGTCATTCCTCATAATCCTTAAAGGAGATGTGATATGAGAATGTTAGGGTGAACACGAGATACACAAAGGGTGCCCCAGCTTGATGTTATGGAAAATGAGCTGGGGTTTGGATTCATGAAAGTGAGATTTGCAAAGCTGCCTCAGTCTTGAGGTTACAGGTTGATGCATTTTAAGGCGAAGATGCGTGGTGAAATCCACAATGTTGCCCCAGTTTTTTTTTTTTTTTTTTTTTTGGCATAGGGTTCTATTTGTTGGTTCATGGGTTTGATACACCAAATTTGTTTTATCAAACCCATGAATATGTGTCTTTCTCAACAAGCCTTTAAACCTATCCCATGCGTGTCCAAGAGTTTCCTCCATCCCTTGTCTGAAGGAAGAAATCTCCAGCTTTCCTTGACTAATCTTTGACTACGGGAAATACTTATTCAGAAATTTAGATGCCACAATCTCCCATGTTGTGAAACTTCCTTGTGGGAATGAATTTAACCACAACTTGGCTTCGCCTCCAAGTGAAAAAGGGAACAAACTGAGTTTGATCCTGTCATCTAAAACTCCAGTCATCTTTACTGTATTACAAATTTCATTAAACATTGTCAAATGATCATATGGATTGTCATTTGACAAGCCATGAAATTGGTTGCTCTGCACCAGATGAATTAACGCAGGATTGATCACCATGTTAGTTGTCTTGTCCCCTTGGTATGACTATACTATTGAAGTGCAATAATCCAACAACATTTGACGCATTTGCAAGTGTGCGTCTAGGAGGAACTTGCTCTGCCATCTCTTCTTCTGTCCTTTGTGAGGATGCCTCCGGTGAGGGTTCTAAAAGCCTTTCACGAGAAGAGGTTGACTTTTCTTGCTTCTGGTTTGAACTGCTTCCTGCATGCACAAGAAACAAAAACCCTAAAAGCACTTTTATATAAAAAATAAAAAATCAAAAATCAAACAAAAAGAAAATATATACAAAGTCAAATTTAATCAATTTACACTAATTGAAAAGTTAAACCACGAGTCCCGGCAACGACGCCAAAAACTTGTTAAACCCCTGGCAAGTGTGTCAGATCGTATCAAGTAATAATAGACAGTAAGTCCAAGATCGTTTCCCAAGGGACTCTTAGGCCCTATCTTTCATGTTAATTAATTGCATAAGACTTAAGTAAAAATTGAATTTAGGGTTTTAATGCAAAGAATGAAAATAAACATGCAAATCCAAATTGAATCAATTGGAAAATAAGAAATATGAATGAATGACGCTGGTGGGGTTTACAATTTCATCCTTATCCACCCTCTTATATCTACTATTCTTATTAAATTCGCTTTATTATCAATGTCATGCAACTTTCTAAATTACTCAACACCCGATTCTTCGGCGAAAAGAGCCTATTACCAATTACTAGTTTACCATTCCTAGTCTCCCTAATAATTGTTAAGTCCCTGACAAGTGTACCATATCGTTATCAAGTAATATAAACGGGTAAGTCCGAGTATCGTTTTCCCAAAGGACTCTTAGGCCTTAACTTTCATGTAACCTAATCTTGTAAGACTTGAGAAAAGAATAATATTGGTGGTTTTATGCAAAGAACAAAAATAAACATGCAATGCAATTGATTCAATTGGTTTTTGAAAACTATGGATGAATGTGTTACCAATAAGGAGTATTGGTAAATCTTGAAGAATTGTTTTGATAATGCTGCAAGAAGTGTTATTTGAAGAGGACATTAGAATTATTTAAAAACCAACTTGTAGAAATTGAATGTAGTAGGAAAGTCTTAAATAAATTGTAAACCTTGCATTTTCTACTAGAATAATCGATTACGAACAAGTAAGAATCGATTATCACTTGTATTTTGTACTAGAATAATCGATTATGGACAAGCAATAATCGATTATCACAAGTCCTTAAGGAATAATTGATTATCATTTGATATAATCCATTATCACATTTTTGAAAAACCTGTAACGGACTTAAATAATCGATTATCACTTACAATAATCGATTATTCGTGGTAGTTGGGACTTGACCTTTGATATTCAGAGCAGATGGTTATATATAGGGTTTCTGAGAAATTCAAATGTAACGTTCTTGAACAGAAGCTCAGTAGAATATTGTTTGTCAGAGGAAAGTTTTAAGAAGCTAGAGTTCAAGGTTCCCTTGCTTGGTCTCCTGAATAAGAGAAGCTCGTGAATCGTTGGTCAATTGCCGGAGCGGTTCTCTTCAAGTTAGCAAGGTGCTCTGCCTGGTCTCGTGAATAGGAGAAGCTCGCGAATCATTGGTCGATTGTCGGAGCGGTTCTCTTCAAGTTGGCAGAGTGTTCTTCTTCCGTTTCGTTTGTCGAAGGAAGGTTTATTTATCTGTCTTTCATTCACTATAATTGTAATCTGACAAACATCTTTTTATTGGAACTATTAATCACTGTTTATAGTGATTAACGACTGGACATAGATTCTTCTGAATCGAACCAGTATAAAAATTACTTGTGTGATTTTTCTATCCCCTATATTATCTACAGTTTTACGCATATCAACTGTTCGATAAATTTCTGAAAGAAAATTAATTGTCTAAAAAGGACAAATTTATTTTAAAAGTGACCGAACACACTTTCCGCTTACTCTAAGTTTTATTCCGCTGCGTTATACTCTTCAAATCATACCTCACTGGTACCAACAATTGGTATCAGAGCTTGCTTTGATAGTTTTTCAAAATTTGCGAAAATGGCCGGTCACAACCAAAACCTTGTATATGCCGAGGGTGCTTCTATTAACAGACCACCACTTTTTACTGGTGATAATTATGCCTTCTGGAAAGTCAGATGGAAATTTTTATGGGGTCTGTTGACAGAGGCATCTGGGAAGCTGTACAAAATGGTCCTTATATTCCTACAAGCACAGTTGATGGTATAGAGGTAGAAAAACCTTATTTTAATTGGACTGCTGAAGAAAATAGACGAGCTCAGTTTGATATTAAAGCTCACAATATTATTTCATCTGCTGTTGTACTTGATGAGTTTTATAGAATTTCAGAGAATTTCAGTGTGTAAGACAGCACAGGAAATGTGGGAAGTCCTCAGGGTCACTCACGAAGGAACA
Organism: Vigna radiata var. radiata; assembly: GCF_000741045.1. Taxonomy (NCBI): domain Eukaryota; kingdom Viridiplantae; phylum Streptophyta; class Magnoliopsida; order Fabales; family Fabaceae; genus Vigna; species Vigna radiata. Next base: position 53,318 of record NW_014541976.1, on the reverse strand, counting down.
AAGGATGTGAAACGCACAAGGAAGAACAATCTCATTCAAGAATATGAAATGTTCAGAATGCAACCTGGAGAAACAATTTCTGATGTCCAAAAGCGTTTCACTCATATTGTATATCACTTGACTGAGTTGGGTAAGACCTTTGATACTGATGAATTAAATGTAAAAATTTTGAAATCATTAGACAGGTCTTGGCAACCAAAGGTGACTGCCATCACGGAGTCTCAGAACCTCACTCAGATGTTGATGTCAATTCTGTTTGGAAAGCTCCGTGAGCATGAGCTTGAGTTGAGGAGACTAACTGCTGAAGAGGATCAAGGCAAGAGAAAGACACTAACCTTCAAGACCGAGATCTCTAAAGGAAAGAATTCTAAGAGGATTGAAGATGATGATTCTGATGATGAGGAGAACATGAGCCTCATGATAAAGAAGTTTTCCAAATTTATGAAAGCAAAAGGAAAAGACAAATTCCACAAAGAAAGAAGAGAAAATCAAGAATCTCCTTCAAGTGTAAAATGCTTTGGTTGTGGAGAAAGAGGACACGTGAAATCTGAATGTCCAAAGAATAGAAAGAATGAAGAAAAGAAGGAAAGTAAATTTCAAAAGAAAAAGGAAGCTTACATAGCTTGGGAAGACAATGCTTCCAGTTCAACAACAACTCAAGTGATTCAGATGAAGAAGCCAACATTTGTCTAATGGCAGATTCAGAAGATACTGGAAGTCAAGTAAGTGATTCCAGCTTTGAATCTAGTGAATAAGATTTACAAAAGGCTTTCTTTGATTTGATGAATGAATCTGAAAAACTTGATGTTGCACATAAAAAGCTTAAAAAAGAGCACAATGAATTGAAAGTGAAATATGACAAATTGCTTGATGATGAAGTTGTTTTAAGAAATAAAGTTAGTACATTAGAAACTAAATTATCTGATGCAAATGCTAATGTTGAATCTGTTGAATGTTTGTCTTGTAAGAGTCATATGTTTGATATTGACATACTTGAAAACTTAGCTCTTTAAAATGTTTCCCATATACGCACTTTATAAAACTAGTGTCTAAACAAATTATTTAAATTACATATCTTTTACAATTCATTAAAATATACTCAACGAAAGAACTTTAAAAACCTTATTCGCCCCCCCCCCCCCACCCCTCTAGTATTTTCCTATGATTTCAAAATATTGTTCGTGCGGGTGCTGTCGCTAAGATCTAAAAAGTTTAAGATTTCAGTGTATCCTAATTTAAGAAAATATAATAAATTACTTCCTATGCCAATTATAATTAGAATTGATATGAATACTTTTGTTATTTATTGCAAAATTTTCACTACATCTACTTTCTATCATGGTTATAATTATAACCGATATAGAAAATTTTCTTATTACAAAAATATCGTTGTGCCAAATTTCTATACTAGTTATAAATAAGTGTACAAAGTTTTCCTCTTTATTACAAAAATGTCACAAAGCCACTTTTTATATATGGTATTACAATCGGTATGAATAATCGCTATAAAAAGTATATTTTGCACTAATGTTGTTGCGTCAAATTTTCTATCATGGTTATGATTAGAACTGGTATAGAAAATTTTCTTATTATTACAAAAATATCTTTACGCCTAATTTCTATACTAGTTATAAATAAGTTGTACAAAGTTTTCTTCTTTATTACAAAATTGTCACAAAGCCACTTTTTATACCTCATATTACAACCAGTATGAACAATCGCTATAAAAAGAATATTTTGCACTAATGTCATCACAATTTGAGAATATATTTCCAATTTCATCCAACATTTTCTCTTTATCTTTACATTTTTGCTCTATCCTTTCTTCCCTTTTTCTATACTTAAAATTTTCTTTCAATTTCCTCAAACATGTCCTAATTTTGTCACGTCCAAAATTAAGACCAAATTTAATTTTTATTAAAATTTATATTTGTATTAAATATTTTCATTTATTATTTTTAAACCAACTCTAACAATATTATTGAAATATAACTATTAGGTTTATGTTTATTTTTTTTACATGTAATAGGATTAGAATTGGTTTAAAAATAATGAAGAATTTTTCATCTAATTTTAAAAATAATTAAAATTTTCCGTCTAATTTTAAAAATAATGAAAAAATTTCCATATAATTTTAAAAGTAACGAAGAAATTTCCTTCTAATTTTAAAAATAATGAAGAATTTTTATTCTAATTTTAAAAATAAAAGAAAAATCCTTCTAATTTTAAAAATAATGAAAATTTTCCTTTTAATTTTAAAAATAAGGAAGAATTTTTTGTCTAATTTTAAAAATATAAAAAAAAAATCCTTCAAAATTTAAAATTGGGACTAAATTGAATAAAATTAACGAAATTTAAGATTAAATTGAACAAAATTAGTAAAAATTAGAACTAAATTGAATACAAGACACTAATAATGGTATTAATATTGACTTGCCACACTAGTGCAAAAACGCTGTTTAACGTCACCCAGTAGACGTCGGTTTGCTGGTAACCTGAGGTATATGAGTGAACGGTGGCATTTTCATAAATAGCTTGGTAAACTAGACGTCGAATTTCAGGTAAGGTGACGTCTATGATATTGTAGACGTCCCCACTGCCGCAAACCGACGTCTAATGGCCTAAGGTAGGTGATAAGACAGTCCATTGACGTCGTTGTTAACGGGGGCCGACGTCTATTTGGCTGCAATTAATGCTCTTCACCTAATTTCTAGGCGCTATGATGTCACGTAGTCAAAGGGCGGCGTCTAAGGCCTGTCTGGAAGGCGGGAAGGCAAAAAATTCTTCAATTTAGACGTCGGTGTTGAGGGGAAGCGACGTCTAAGTCCCTGTAATTAATTATGTTCATCAAACTCGAGGGCCCTCAACGTCAGCTAGAGGGGCACCGACGTCTATGTTATTATAGACGTCGGCGCCCCATCACAACTGTTATGAACATCCCTGACAGGAAATCAAACGTCAATCGGTTCAGCTTCCTAGACGTCGGCTCCCCTTGACATAGATGTCTAATGGGTATTCAAAAAGTCAGTTTAAATGTTAACTTGGACGTCATATTAGTGAGATAGTCGACGTCTCTGTGACTAAAGACGTCGGTTTTCCAGAGCAATTGACGCCCAATTTCATTTTAAATAAACCGCAAATTCTTTGCGGCATTCAACTTCTGATATCGTCTTCCTCTTCTCCTTTTTCTCTTACGATATCTCTTCTTTTTCTCGCTTGCAGCATGTCTTCTTTTTCTCTCTTGGGGCATTCCATTGTTGTTTCTGATAACTTTATCGTCTTCCTCCTCTCATTTTTCTCTCTTGCGGCATCCCAGGTGCGTGGTTTTTTTTTATGCTTACCGTTTAAACTTTGTTTAGTCTTGCATCGATTATCTTGTGGTTCAACTGATTAAAATTTGCTTTCTTTGTGTTGTGTTTTAGTGTTGTTTTGTTCCTTTCTTGGGGTAACATAGTAACACATTCTCCATTTGCTAGCTGCCTCCCAGAAAAAGTGGCGTCTAGTGAATTTCTTTTGATCATTTCGACCCAAAAACGAACTTGGGTAGTTGCCTAGTTATCGTTTCACCGTGAACGTTTCCTCTTACGGATGAAAATGGAACTAAGCAACAACCCAGGTTCGGTTTTGGGTTGAAAAGATCCATAAGAAATTCAAAAGACACAAGCTTTTTTTTGGGGGAAACTAGCAAAAGGAGATTGTGCTACTAGGTTATCCAAAGCCGGGAACAAAACTGCACTAAAACACAACCACTGCATTAGACGTTGGTTAATGCTCAGACTGACATCTATATAATGACTTTAGACGTCCAGTTAGTCCTACGCCCGACGTCCAGTTAGTCCTACTCCAAACATCCAGTTAGTCCTACACCCGACGTCCAGTTAGTCCTAGACGTCGGTTATATTCATGTCTGACGTCCCATTGACGTCACCGGAAATGACGTCGGTGCTTTTGTAGACGTTAAAAGCCCAAAACAACCAACGTTAATCAGCATTTTTGCACTAGTGCCATGTGGAATTAACACTAACTTGACACGTTCCATTTACATCATCACATGACTATTAATTTGAAACGTTGACAACTTTTTTTAAATTAAGAACATATTTAAAAAATTTTAAAAAACATAATTGAACATAATTTATCAAATTAGAGACCACATTAAACATAAAAAATACTTTAACATCGACAAAAATTTCAACCACAAAAATATTGAAGTCTATTTAATATTCATTAATGTTGCATTAATTAATCCCCATTATATAAATCATTATTTAATATTAAAAAATAAAAATTATAAGAAAAATTCAAATAGAAAACAAATAAGCTCCACTCATTTATTAATTAAAAATATCTTTTGGAACATCATAGAGAAGAGTAGAATAATTGTTAATTACAATCTATATTATAAAATTATTAATTAGTAACGAAAATGCTTCAATAACACCCTTTAAACTGAAAATATGAACCTTGTTTAATAAAAACAAAAAATTTAAAATTATTTTTGGAACTATCAATGTATTAAACAATTCATTAATTAAATAACTTTTGTGGATTTCTTTTGACCAAAAGTTTATTATTTTTGTCCAATAACGTAGAATGAGTAGTGCATAATACATTTCCTTTTATATATATAATGAGTAGAATGTGAAACATTCATCTCATCAGAAAAAAAAAAAAAGAATAAGAGAAAAATAAAAATCTCTTGAAATGGCTTCTCGCTTCTGTCATCCTTTTCTCTTTAGTGTTTTGTTTGTTGCTTTGGTTCTGATATCAGGTAAATGTAAAGAATAGACATTATTTTCATCAATTTAGTATTTAGCATATAATGGGAAAGTAAATTTTTTTAATTATTGTTTTTTTTAAAAAAAAAATAAGTGCAAACCACATAAATGATAGATCCATGTGAATTTTATTGAGAAACTAGATATAATTTTATGAGAAAATTTGATATAATTTTATGGTGATCTGAGCTCAGGAGGAGAAGCAGCAGTAGCAGAAGCAGTAAAAGGAACAATAGATGCAAACCTTCAATGCTTCGGCCTTTGCACTCCAAATTGCAACCAAGAATGCATAGGAAAGAAGTTTTCGTCTGGTTCCTGTATCCAACAGGGATCTCTCAATCAATGTTGTTGTTTGTGATTAATTTATTTAATATCTATGTCTATTTTATAAATCTTTAATAAAACGCGTGTTTCAATTATGCTTTTTAGTTATATAATTATTTATCTTTTTGTTTTATTCAAATTTGAAATTAAAATCACGGTTTAAATAGATAAATGATCTGTGTAAGAGTAAAAAATTTTAAAATTATAAAAAGCAAATGGAATCTTCGAGGCAAAGAATCAAAGTGGATGACTATTTGAAAGATCATAAAAATGAAAAATAAATAATTTTTTTATATAATATATAATTATGGTGTGAAATTATGTAAAATATCAACATAAATATAAATAAAAAAAGGTGAAATATTTTTAGTGAATGATTATGGGTTTGAATTAGTAACAAAGTAAATTAATTAGGATGTCACAAGCAGCATCAATGTAATTGGTAAAGAAGAAAGATCTGGGAGCTAGGTTGCATGTAGATTGTCAATGGTTAAACGAAAATGTTGAGGAATAATAGTTTGATAGATGATAAGTGTCTTCTAGGTTAAACACTTATAATGCATGAATTGTTCATATTATCCATTAATTCAACCTCTTTAGCTTAATATTATAAAATACGGTAAGTAGATATAATTGCGAAACTAATGTTATTTTAATGTATTTCAGTGAATTTTTTAGGAATTAATGATGGTGTAGATAAGTCGCAACAATTGTTGACAAAGAAAGAATTCAAGTTTTGGCCTTATATTTGAGCAACGACATTTTAGTGTTAAGTTGTAAATAAGAGTAGAGTTTTCTAAGTTGTAGCATAGATTGATTAGTTTACTGCTATTGGTAATTCTTGATACACGATTTTTTAGTATAAGGTATCACATCTTAGGTTGAGTTGTATGTAGATGCAAGAAAAGAGATTGGTATTTAAAGCAATATAGAAATTCATGAGAAAGTTGTCTCTACTTGTGATATATAGATGATGATAGTAGTGTTGCCTTAAAGAATCGAAGGCACTATCTTTATAGTGCTTATTTTCACATATTCAATGATCGTAAGAAAATCAAGCACTTTTTAACAAAAGGTGATAAAAACAAAACAAAAGATTAATGGATTTTAAAAGGACTATGATTTCAAGTTTATGTACAATCTAGAGAAGGTGAATCTTGTTAAAGATTCTTTCAATAAGAAAATAGTCCAAGTGTTAGGTGGAATGGTCAAGAACTTTAGTTAATTGAATGTTAAGTACTAACTAAGCTCGAAATTCAAGACAAAAGTAAACCGGACTTTGAGGTTCAAGATAAAATTCGAGTACCTATAAACAAAAAGTTAGAGAAAATGACCTAGTATGAAAGTTATAAGAACAACTTAAAATTCATTAGGCATAACTAAAATATATTAGTACATGAAGAATTATTTTGATAGTTCAACATAAAGAGGAAAGACATTCAATGTCTTTTTATCTATTTGACTTGTTTAAGGACAAAGTGGAGGATTAAAATACTTGGAAGAATGTTAAAATAGTTGAAAGTGACTGAGTAAAATGTAGTAGCTTCAATATTCTTTGATTATCTATCTTTCAGAATCAGTGAGAGGATGTCTTGCAATCAAGATAATAGTACACCAACTATTAAGAAATGTATAATTTCTTTCACAGAAGAAGGATGGAATTTTGAAATACGAATTTTAATTAAGGTACCATCTTGGGAAAAGAAATGTTTACGCTTATGCTTAAAGTCATAATGAGAATTGGAATTCAGTGAATATTTTAGAAATTTGAATTTCAAAGTTTGTGTATCTTCATATCAAATTATTTGTAATATGCTTATTATAAAAAATGAGTTTCTAGAAATAAAGTTAGAATATAACAGTTTGTGGATATGCTCTATCTGCGATTTTTCTGATTATCTTAGATTTTTATTCTTAACAATGGTTTTGTGTGTTTCCAAAAAAGGAATCACTTCATCTATGTTGTTCAATATATAAAGATACGCTTGCAACAATTCTTCGCGATCTTTTGTCACCACATTCACACCTCGGATGTTTTTACTTGTAGAAAATTTATTCAACCATGANGTGCGAGGAACTCCTATTGGATTCGTTGATGTCATGTAATCTGAACAAAACTCGATACTTTCTTCAGCAATATACCTTTCAATCATCGAACCTTCAAGACGATATGGATTTTTAACGTACCTTTTCAAAATCTTCATATAACGCTCAATAGGATACATCCATCTTAAGTATACTGGTCCGCACAACTTGATTTCTCTAACCAAATGAACAAGTAAACGTACCATGATGTCAAAAAAAGATGGAGGGAAAAACATCTCTANTTGACACAAGATGATAACAATCTCGCCTTGAAGTTCATCTAACTTTGTAGGATCGATGGCTTTACTACATATTGACGAGAAAAATGAACACAACCTGTTTATGGT
>NW_014541976.1:39118-44799 GCF_000741045.1 Vigna radiata var. radiata | reverse complement strand
ATTATCAATATAACTGGCCAACAACTGTGATTGGTACTCAGATTACCAAATGGGTTCATTCCATCAGTGGCTAAACCAAGCCTAAGATTTCTACACTCTTTACCAAATTCGGGGAATTGTCGATCAATATTTTTCCATTGCTTTGAATCAGCTGGATGACGAAACAGCCCGTCAATTTTTCTCTCATCTACATGCCATCTAAGGTTTTTAGCATCTTTGGGATTCTCAAAAAAACGCTTAAGTCTGGGCACTATTGAAAGGTACCAAACTACTTTCAAAGCAGATCCATTTTTTTCTATCTGACCATTATCTTCACTATTGTTTTTTGACTTGTATCGTGATAAGCCACATTTTGGACGCTTTGTCAAAAATTCAAACTCTTTCCTATATAAAATGCAGTCATTGGGAAAAACATGTATCCTTTTATACTCCATACCCATTGGACAAAGAATTTTCTTCGCATCATAATTACGAGTGGGTAGTGTATTTCCATCTGGCAACATTTCACTCAACAACGTCAATAATTCTGTAAAACTCTTATCAGTCCATCCATTGCTCACCTTCAAATTCATGAGCCTTAACACAGCTAACAAACATGTGAACTTAGTTGAACCGACATACAAAGGTGTTTCCGCATCAGTCGACATCGTGTCATAGCATGAGCTTTGGCAAAATTTTCTGCGCCAACATCGCGGATCATGTCCTCCAATTTGCCTTCATCCGGTCGATCTTCTTCCATGGTGGAGTCAGTAACATTTTCAGTTTGCGAGTCAGTCGGAAAGTACATTTCTTCGCCGTGCCATATCCATGTTGTATAACATCTTAGGAAACCATCATAGATAAGATGTTCTCTAATTTGGGTTGCGTTCAACTTTCTCCCATTCAAACAGTTCACACAAGGACATCTAAACTTGACTTCATCATCACTTCTCCCCTCATTATGTTGCGCAAATTGTATAAATTCCTCTACACCTCTCTCATACTCAGCACTAATACGTGGTAAATTAATCCAATTTCGATCCATTCCTAAATTTTACAAAATTAAAATTATACAATATTCTATATAAAATTATCAATTTAATCATACAATCAATTCAGTCATACAATCATACAATTAATTTATTATATATGTCCTAAAGTTCCACCAATTCTACATTTTTATTTTACTAAATATTTCCAATAAAGTTAAAATCCTTTCTCAAATTTTATCATTCAAAATTTAACAAAGTATTATAGGCATCGTATATCATATTTCAACCCTTATATGCATTCAAAATTAATGTTCATTTATTTTTAATTAAATCCTATTTCTTAAACAAACATCATGGTTCTTAAACAAACTCAAAAACTCATATATCAAATACCATAGTTTGATAAACTTACCGTGATGGGAGCACCAACGAAGAAGATAATGGGGGCAGCACCAACTTGCGGCGGCGACGCTGGTGGAGGGCGCGACGGCAGAGGGCGCGACGGCAGAGGGCGCGACGGACGACCAGAATGACGCGGCGGCAAAGACGAAGATGGCGCAGCAGTAGTGGCGTTTTCGCGTGGAGGCAGAGGCAGAGAGAAATGCTTCAGAATCGCGTGGAGAAGATGAAACTGTTCTGTGTTTTTTTAACCTTCAGAAAAGAATCTGTCGCGGTTCTACACTTAACCGCGACATAAAGGAGTATATGTCGCGGTTCTACACTCAACCGCGGCCTATTCGTTTTAAAAAAAATAATTCATAATGACATTTTTGAAATTTTTTTTAACCTATATGCTGCGGTTCAACGCCCAACCGCGGCATATTCTCTGAAATTTTTAAAATTTACTCAGATAAAGGAATAGGCCGCGGTTCTCTGGTCAACCGCGACCTATTCCCCGACGTTCCGAATCCCCAACTGCCTTTTGGGGAATGTCAGAAGGTAGCAGGGGGTCTATGTTGCGGTTCTCTGAGCAACCGCGGCATATACCCCTGCTACCTTTTGACATTCCCCATCAGTAACCCCTGCAATAAAAGGTAGCAGGGAATATGTCGCGGTTCTGAGAACCATTCCTTGTTGCTACTCATGTGGTTGCTGCATCCTGAATCCAAGAACCAATCAGCTTGCCTTCCTTCTTTGCTGCTCACGAGAGCGATTAGTAAGATCTCTTCCTCATGTTCTTCCATTTCTGCATAATTTGCTTTCTTCTCCCACATTGGACATTCATACTGAAAATGTCCAAGTTTATGACATTTAAAACATTCAACTTCATTTTTGTTAAATGTTTGTCTCCCTCTTCCTCTACCTCAGAAGGCTCCCCTTGTTCTCCCTCTTCCTCTGCCTCTTCCATATTTCTCCTCAAATACAGTTTGCCTAACTTGCTCTTCTTCCACTAAACATGTCATTCGCTGCTCATGCACCAATAAACTACTTTGCAATTCATCTATAGTCATAGTGTTCATGTTGTTGGATTCCTCAATTGAACATACTACATAATTGAATTTAGTAGTCATAGATCGCAAGATTTTTGCAGTAATGACACTCTCTTCTATTCTTTCTCCTGCTGCTTTCATGCTTTTGGCAATCTTTAAGGTTCGGCCAAAATATGAATTCACTGACTCTCCCTCCTTCATTTGTAATATCTCAAATTCCTTACGTAAAGCCTGCAACTGTGCTCGTTTCACCCTTGTGGATCCTTGAAATTTTTGCTTCATGGAGTCCCATATGTTTTTGGACGTTTCGTCGTTTAGGATTGTGTCCAAAATCTCTCTATCTATTGCTTGATAGAGATAATTCTTTATCTTCAAATCTTTAAGTTGTTGTTCTTCCAGCTTTTTGAGTTTCGCATCTGTTGCTTTTGTTTTGTCTTGAACATCATCAATTCCATGCTCCACCAAGCTCCAATACTCCTTAGAGCGTAAGAAGTTTTCCATTAACTTTGCCCAATGGTCATAATGACCATCAAATTTTGGAATGTCTGAACATATTTTCCGTTTTCTGCCATCTCGAAGTGCACTCTCAAGTTTTCCCAAAAACTCACAGTGTATCACTCTTCCCAATCCAATCCAGAAAACAAAGCTCTCTAGTGTTTCTTTCTCTCACTCACGTGTTTTTTGGTTCAGGCCCCTGTGAAGGAGCTCTGATACCAAATTGTGAACACAATAAAAGTAAGACACGTTTTCTGAATGTAATATCTTAATGTGTTATTATTGCATTTGATTACACTCGTTTTATAATAATAAAAGAAAGTAACTGCTATTTCCCACTCTCCTAAATGAGTGAGATATCTCCTACCAGATCTCTATTCCTAAAAATCAGCTCCTCAATTCCCTAATAATAGATGAGCATAAGACCTTTTATATAACCGCATAAAATAAAGGATTTTAATCTTTATTCAAACGAAATAAAACAACGTGAAATAAAACCTGAGAGACAGTGATGACTTCTTAGGAAACATTATATGGGAGGAAATGTAGAAAACATTTAAGTTGGTTTTAGAATGGTGAAAGTGTTAGTTTCGGTCAAAATTAATACAATATGTTATCTTTTTCCCTTCTTTCTCCAAATTATTTCTCATTCCGCTGCGATTTCTGATTGGAGTTGCTGTTCGTGCTTGGAGTACGAAATTCCTTCCATCATTATCTTTTTCCCTTCTTTCTCACTGTACCTCTCTCTATGATATGTTATCTGTCTTTTTGCAGAATCATATTTTACAACAGTTGAGAAAATGGAATCATTTCTAACTTATCAGATATTAAGATAAAAAATATAATATTTTTTGTTTTGAAATATATTTATTGAAATAACTGTTCATATTTTATAATTTTTTAAACATAACTTTAAAAAAAACGTACCTAAACTATTTAATTTATGAATTTGAATTTGTCCGATTGATAAAAACTAAAAATATTTTTACACATTAATACTATTAGATAATTTTTAATTTAATATGTTCACAAAAATTAAAAATATCTTTTGAAACGTGTATGATAATAATTAATGAAATAACGAAAATATTAATTACTGATGAAAATAATTAAATAAAACCCTTTAAACTGAAAATATAAACCTTGTTTAATAAAAAAAATGAAATTAAAAATGAAATTTTAAACTTTCAATGAATTAAACAGACCATTTATTAAATATTTTAGTTGTATTTTCTGATCAAAATTTTGATTTTGAATATGTCCAATAAGGTATAAGGAGTAGTGGATGATGATCCTCAAGCCTTTATATACAGTGAGTGGAATAAGAAACTTTCATCTCACAAGCAAAAAAAATCAAACTGAGAAATAAAATTATCTTGAAATGGCTTCTCGTTTCTGTCATCTTTTTTTCTTCAATGTTTTGTTTGTTGCTCTCGTTCTGACAGCAGGTAACTGAAAAAAAAAACAAATTAATTTTATTTTTCCAATTTTGTATCCTTTACTCGGTTCTTGTTTTTTCTTTTTTATTTTCTTTTTTCTAAAATGATGGCAAACCACATAAATCCATAGATCCATATGAATTTTAAGATGAAATTTATAATGTTATGATGATCTGAACGCAGGAAGAGGAACAGTAGCAGAGACCGACGTAGCAAAGGGAGTTGTCTGCATCAGCCATTGCTTTAAAGATTGCCATGAAGATTGTTTAAAAAGGGGTTTTAAGGAGAGTTTCTGTTTGCAAGAAGGAGTTGATTACTCCTGTTGTTGTAAATGATTAATGTATGCTTATTTCATAAAACCTTAATAAAACTGAGTTTTTTAATATATATTCTTTATTCTAATCTGTTTTATTTACATTTGAAATATTATTTCAGAGTTTTAAGTTTAAGATAAAATTTTGAAACCATAATTTAAAGAGATAAATTATGAGAGAGTAAAAGGTTTCAAAATTATATAAAACAAATGGAATCTTGGAATTATTTGAAAGATCATAAAAAGAAGTAGAAAATAAATAAATTGATTATATATATATATATATATATATATGGGGTTTACTTAAAGTGATTTTTCAGTTGGTACATTTTAACAAATTAAAATGTACCAAATTTTAGGTTACAAAAATATTCCTATTTAAAAAAAAAAAATAAGGATACTTTAGTAATTTTAAAATTTAATTTAAATAAAAAATAAAAAAGGTGACTATTCATTAATTGTTTTTTAAAATAAAAAATAAAAAGAAAGGTGATTATTTTCCACTACAGGAATATTTTTAATTATAATATTTTTAAATAGATATAATTTTTATAGTTACGTTGTTTTTCAAAAATGGGTGGGTCACATCATAGACAACATATTTTCCATGACTTAAAGGTATCTTTTGCAATTTTTATTTCCATGACTTTATAGAACTCGTCTGGGTTTATAGAACCCGTATGGGTTTATAGAACCCGTATGGGTTTATAGAACCCGTATGGGTTTGTTAAAAAAACTATCTTTTATTTTATTTTTTATTTTAAAAAAAAACTACCTTTTAAAAAATATATAACAAAAGCTAATAACTTCTCTCAACACGTGGACCAATCAGGATTTTTCATAACTACCTTTTATTTTTTATTTTAAATTAAATTTTAAAATTATTAAAATACACTTGGGTTTAAAGTTGGTTTTCTTTTTTAACAGAAACATTTTTGTAACCTAACACTTGGTAATGTACCAACTGAAAAACTCTCTTAAATAAATTAGCAAACCCATATATATATATATATATATATATATATATATATAT
>NW_014541976.1:4677-38928 GCF_000741045.1 Vigna radiata var. radiata | reverse complement strand
ATATATATATATATATATATATATATATATATACTGTTGGAAGTCCCACATCGACTAGAGATAAGGCCAAATTATAATATATAAGTGAGGTGCAAACTTCACCTTACAAGCCGGTTTTGTAAGGTTGAGTTAGGTTTTAAACCCACCTTCTAAGATGGTATCAAAGCCAGGTTAGAGCCTATTCTACCGAGTTCTAAGTGAGCATTTTTGTTTTTATTTTTGTAAAGTTGAGTTAGGCTTTAAACCCACCTTCTAATATATATATATATATATATATATATATATATATATATATATATATATATATATATATATATATATATATATGTTGAGATAAATTATATTTTCATTGTATTATTTTGATTACTATCTTTGACCTTATAAAAATTTTATCTCTAAAATTTATTTATTTTTATATAAAATACAATCACAATAATATGACTGTATTTTTTGATATTTCATGTTATTGGACAAAGTATCTTATTTACCTCATAATTTCGATTAGTAGTATATTACTTTAACAATTAAAATAATTTTATGAAGTTTTTATCAATTCATTCAAGGACTTCAAATCCATCAATCTTAACATTATTGATAATTACATTTAGTTGAATCATTATATTATATAATGGAATATCTACATTTAGAGACAAAAATCACTGCGTAAAAGGGAACAAATATCTATAATAAAATAAAGTGGAGTTGAAACCATAATTTATTAAAGAAAACTATGAAAAACCTAAAATGAGAATAGTATGTGAAAACTGAATTGAATCTGGCAATAGGTTATGTGTTGAAAGGTATTAGCATCTCACCATGTCTATTCTAAAACAAATCCCTTTTGTCCGGTGTACAAAATTAATGTAATTTTTAAATTATTTATTTTCTTCTAAAAATCAAATAAAATAGACAAATACAAAATAAATAAAAAATAAAAATTTTAATTGACTCTACAAGGATTGAGCTTCTTGTTAAGTATTCTCGTTCAAAATGAAAAATAAAGGTTAAGTAATTCTTTTCTAATAATGATTTTGGTTGATTGATATTTTTAAATTTTTCATTATTAAATGAATATTAGACTCAAAATGATAAGAAAAATTAATTATCATGATAACCAATAATTTTTAAGATTATTATGAAAACTTTAATTATCAAATAAGTATAAGATTAAACATGACAATTATTTTCAGGTTTAATTTCTATTTTGGTCTCTTAGTTTGTTATTGGTCCTACTTTTTTTAAAAGTTCATTGTAAAAAAACAGTTCAAGTTGGTCATTTTTGCTTACGGCGTTAAAAAAGTTAATAGTAGAGTTGCTCTCTTGGCTAAAACTGAATTACCTATCCAGTTAGTCATTGCGTGGCAAACTCAGTTAATAAGAGACTACCACGTGGCAGCTCCCTTTCCACTCAAAACTAGAAGTTTCATCACACTTCTTCTACAATCACTGTAATCCTTATCACCATTAACCAACCACACTGAATATTGAGCCACACTGTAGCCTCCATCACAATTTCTCCTTCATTACCTTTAGGTTAAATTCAATTTGTGATATGGGGTTGAAGAATTTGCTGAAATTGATGTTGAAATTGGGTTCATGGCTTGATGAAGGTGCAAATTGAATTCTAGCAAAGAAGGCAGTGGAGTTTTTGTGAGAAAAATTGAATACAGTGAAGTTCTACACTTGGAATTCTGCCCAGAGACACTAAGAAGCTAAATATACCAGATGTTGGGAAACAATAATACAAGTATAAAAAATTCTAAAAACAATGCCTTAAATATTCTAAAAACAATCAAACAAGCCCAAAATACAGGGATGGTAGAGACATACACAAGGAAAAACAACTAAAAACAAACCACCCTCCTATTCAATCTTGTTTCCACTGCCTTCTGACATCATCTAAAGATCGAAAGAGGGAAACAGATGGAATGTTACAAGAAGTGTCAAAGATTAATTAGGTTTACCTAAATCCGTGTATTATGGAAACATAACCCGTCTAACAATTTCATATATTGTAATAGTAAAACTTATCTTTACAATAAATAAATAATATTTATTTTAAATTAAAGAGTATTGTGCAAAGTTTTACAATTATATTTTTTTTATATACAACTTAATCGTTAACCAAGGCTTGTTTTATCGATCAATACATTTATTTTTACTTCAAAAATGTTTTTACCAACATTCCAATCATATCCTAATGATAAGTCGTTGCTCGTATATTTATTATAATTAACTCAAAATCAAGTAAAATTTTGTCTAAATAAACAAAACACCATATTTTAAAAAAAGTAAATGGATCTTTCTTATTTATTTTGTAAATTATGATTTCGTGAAGTTAGACATTCCAAACAAAAGCAGAAATAAAATGTGAACGCATTGCTTTGAAGAAAACTAGCACGGTTAGATAAAAGAATTGGGCGAGGTCCTTAACATTTGGTCAAAGGACTCATTGAGTTAAAATTTAGGTTCTTCAGTTCTCCACGAAGGAAAGAAAGAAAAATGAGTCTGTTACCAAATGAGCAATGGTGATAATATACAATATGGTATGTGAGATGAAGGAACTAATTATTGATCATTTGGTTAAGCCTAGCAGCAGCAGCCACGGTTGCGGACACACCTCCAGTATGAGTAGTGAGGTTGGGATCATTTCTCATTTATGCACCCGTCACACCTTCAGCATCTCTCCGAGTCGCTGCTCTATTTGACAGTAACTTCGAAGTTGCATCTTGCAACAAAATAACTATGCATCGTTCTTTTTCTTAAAAGGCAGAGACACACAACATTAGTGATTTAATTAGTGCAGGTACCGCTAGAATATCTCCGAGTTTCGTCTTGTCCTCTTCCCTTGTAATCCGAGCATATAGGCTGACTGTTTGCGTCGCGGTAGCAACTCCCTCTGGAGACAATGTTAGTGTGTCCGGTGGTTCTCACTTTCGTAACTTGAATAGCTGCGGCATCACTCCACTCTACGGCATCATTCCACTCTACCGGCTTCTTACGCTCCATGAGAATTGTGACATGGAGCGCTTCATCTATGGTAATTCATGTCATTAAATTTTAAATTTTAAAATTGACACCTCAATTCATCTTAGAGTGTCACGTAATACACTAGTGCAAAAATGCTGTTTAACGTCGGTTATTTTGAGCTTTTAACGTTTATTCATAAACCGACGTCTAAATCGGTGACGTCAACGGGACGTCGGACATCCTAATCACATACGTTTATAATGACGTCAGTTAGTGTCCATGAACGACGTCAATAAATATCAGCATTGGTTTGAATGGACGTCTAAAGGCACTAATTAGACGTCGGACAAAGCGTTAACCGACGTCTAAAGGCACATATAGATGTCGAACATGACAAAGACCAACGTCTAAGAGCACATATAGACGTTGGTATTTGCATTAACCGACGTCTAATACAGTGGTTGTGTTTTAGTGCAGTTTTGTTCCCGTCTTTGGATAGCCTAGTAGCACAATCTCCTTTTGGTAGTTTCCACCAAAAAAAAACCTACGTCTTTTGAATTTTTTATGATCCCTTCAACCCAAAACCGAACCTGGGTGGTTGCTTAGTTCCATTTTTCATCCACAAGAGGAACAAATCACGGTGAAACGAAAACTAGACAATGACCCATAGTCGTTTTTGGGTTGAAAGAATCAAAAGAAATTCAAAAGACGCCGTTATTTCCGGGAGGCAGCTAGTAAAGGGAGAATGTGTTACTACGTTACCCCAAGAAAGGAACAAAACTGCACTAAAACACAACACAAAGAAAGCAAATTTTAATCAGTTGAACCAAAAGATATAATCGATGAAAGACTGACAAAGATTAAATGGTAACAATAAAAGCCACGCACCTGAGATGCAATGCCGCAAGAGAGAAAAAGAGAGGAGGAAGACAATGACGTTAGAAAACAACAATGCAATGCCGCGAAGCGAGAAAAAGAAGAGGTGAAGCAAGAGAAAAAGGAGAAGAGGAAGACGCGATATCAAAAACTGAATGCCGCGCAGAGTCAGAGGTTTATTTAAAATGAAATGGGGTGTCAGTTGCAACGACAACCGACGTCTATAGTCACATAGACGTCGGTTATCTAACTAATATGACGTTCAAGTTAACATTAATACTGACTTTTTGAATACCCATTAGACGTCGGGTTTCAGGGGATCTGACGTCTATTCGATGTCTGGAAGCTAAACAGATTGACGTTTGATTTCCTATCAGGGAAGTTCACGTCGGTGCCCTTCTTAGCCGACGTCTAAGTCCCTCAAGTTTTGTGAACATAATCAATTACAGGCACATAGACGTCGCTTGCCATCATTACCGACGTCTATGTTGAAGAATTTTTTGTCTTCCCGCCTTCCAGACAGGCCTTAGACGTCGTCGTTTGACTAAGTGACGTCTAAGCGCCTATGAATTAGGTGATCAACATTAATTGCAGCCCAGTAGACGTCGGACCCCATGAACACCGATGTCCATTGACTGTCTTATCACCTACCTCAGGCAATGAGATGTTGGTTTGCGGCAGGTCCGACGTCTACAATGTCATAGACGTTGCCTTACCTTGACACTAACGTCTAGTTCACCGATCTATTTACGATAATGCCACCGTACAGTCATAGACGTCGGTTTATCAGGAAATCGACGTCTACTGGGTGACGTTAAACAACGTTTTTGCATTAGTGATAATAAACTGGACAACTCATTATGTGGTTGCCAATAAGACAACTCTGCCGTTAGTTTTTTAATGTCGTTAGCAAAAATGACTAAATTGAACCATTTTTTACAAGATATGGGACGTTTTTGAACTTTTTATAAAAATAAGACCAATTTAAACACACCTAACAAAATGAAGGACTAAAATAGATATTATAACTTATTTTTTAAAATTTAGATGAATGCAAATTTCAATTATTAAGCAAGTCCCATACTTAACATGATTTTGAAAAAGATTTTTAAAGTTTTAGAAAATAAATAAAAATTTAAATTATCAAGAGAAAATGAGATTCAACATAACTCTTTAACCATACACCATGCAAGGTAGCCTCAAAACAGCAAACGAACTCAACCTCCATTGTAAAAGTAGCAATTAAGGTCTTCTTAGAACTTCTCCAAGATACAACTCCATCGGCTAACATAAAAATATAACCAGATGTTGATTTTTCTGAATCAACGCAGCCAACATAGTCTGAATCGGAATAGCCAATTACTTTTAAACATTCATTTTTTCTATATATAAGCATGTAATCTTTTGTCCCTTGAAGACATCTCATTACCTTCTTTGCAACTTTCTAGTGGTCAACACTTGGATTGCTCCGATATTTTCCCAAAACTCCAACAACATATGCAATGTTAGGTCTAGTGCAAGCTTGAGCATACATAAGGCTTTCGATAGCTAAAGCATATGGAATATTCTTCATGTGTTCCCCTCAAAATCATTCTTTGGACATTGACTTAAATTAAGTTTATCACCGTTCACAATGGGAGCTACACTTGTTGAACAATCCTTCATGCTAAACCTCTCTAAAACTTTGTTGATATAGGTCTCTTGAGACAAAACCAAAATGCCTCAAGATCTTTCCCTATAGATCTTATTTCTAATGACATAAGATGCCTCTCCCATATCCTTCATGTCAAAGTTCTTTGAGAGAAATTGTTAAACTTCATATAGAAAACGCTTATCGTTGGTTGTAAGCAAAATATCATCCACGTATAATACAAGGAAACAAATCTTACTCCCACTGACCTTTTGGTATATACATTGATCCATGACATTTTCTTCAAAACCAAATGAAGTGATGACATCATGAAACTTTAGATACCATTGGCAGGAGGCTTGTTTTAATCCATAAATTGATTTACTAAGCTTGCAAACTAAGTGCTCATTGTCTTTAGAAGAGATCCTTCAGGTTGTTTCATGTAAACCTCTTCTTCTAGATGACCATTAAGGAATGTTATTTTCACATCCATTTGATGTAACTCAAAATCAAAATGAGCTACCAATGCCATAATTACTCGGAATCTTTCTTAGATACAAGAGAAAAAGTCTCTGTGTAGTCGATTCCTTCTCTTTGAGTGAACCCTTTGGCAACAAGTCTTGTCTTATGTCTCTCAATGTTGCCTTTTGAGTCTTTCTTTGTTTTAAAGACCCATCTGCATCCAATGGATTTTACACCATTAGGTAACTGAACAAGATCCCAAACTTTGTTGGATGCCATGAAATTCATCTCATCTTTCATGGCATCATACCATCGGTCTGATTCTTTATAACTCATGGCTTGTGAAAATGTTTCAGGATAATTTGTAGCTCCAATATTGTAGTCAACTTCTTCCAAATACACTACATAATCACTAAGAACTACTGGCCCTTTAACTCTAGTAGCTCTTGTCAATGTTGCTTCATCATTTTCTTGAGGAACTTGTTGCTTAAGCAACTGTTCAGCAGGTTGTTCAACATTATATTGTTGTTCCTCATTAGCAACTTGGTCTATAAAGACATTTTCAACAAGTTGTGAGGCTTCAATTATTATTTGTCTAACACCCATTTGTGTTTGAGGGGTGTGAATGACAACCAATCGATCACTTGAGCTAGAGGGTTGAGCTTCATAGTGATACCTTTCATCCCAATGTTTGGAAATTGATCACTCTCACTAACCAAGTCATTCTCAAGAAATTTTGCATTTCTTGACTCCAAATCTTAGTGTTATGCGATGGATAATATAATCTATATCCCTTAGACTTTTCAGCATATCCAATGAAATACCCACAAATAGTCCTGGGGTCTAGTTTCTTCTCTTGTGGATTATAAATTCTCACTTCAGACGGACATCCCCAAACCTGTATATGTCACAAAATTGGTTTCCAACCTTTGAATAACTCAAGTGTCTTTAAGACAACCTTGGTTGGGACTCGATTTAATATATATACAACCACCTTTAGTGCTTCAGTCCACAAGAATTGAGGAAGTTTTTTATTACTCCTCATAGATCTCACCATGTCCATTAATGTTTGTTCCTTCTTTCTGCCACACCATTCTGATACGGAGAACCAAACATAGTGTATTAGGCAACAATTCCATCTTCTTAAAGAAACTGCATAAATGGACCAGGTGCTTGTCCATTCTCCATATATCTACCATAATACTTTCCACTTCTATCCGATCTCAAAATCTTGATTTGCTTTTCGCATTGTAGCTCAACTTCACCCTTAAAAATTTTAAAGGCATCCAAAGCTTCATCCTTAGAATGAAGTAAGTAGAGATACATATAACGTGAGTAGTCATCTATAAAGGTGATGAAGTATTTCGGATTACTGGTGTCCATATTTGAACAACAAATATTTGTATGAATAATTTCCAATAGGTTTGTGTTGATAGGGGGAGCAAATGTGATCGCTGAATCAAATCCCTATTATATTGGTTTTTGATGATGACAACACAGTGATAGTAACAACACATGGATGTTGTCATGTCACAAGAGAAAAGTGTTTCTGTATTATGAAATACATATGTGAAATATGTACATGCTTACTGTGATAAATGCATATATTGAATAATAAATGCATATGTTGAACATACTGTTGTTTCTGCATACTACTGTGTTTATGATGTGATTATGTCTATGTGTTGAAACTAAAATGAATTAGTTTCAATACCAAGAAGGGGAGAGGGGGTGAATTGGTGAAACACAAAAATCAGAGTCTTTTAAAATCTTTTTCATAAAAGGGATGAACTTTCAAAAGCTTCTTGAATCACAAGGAAAATTTTTTTTCAAGTGCAGCAGAAATAATTGACTACGTTAAAAGTAAAGTCGACTTGAAATGTAAAAATGCAAGGATAGAAAATTCAAACGCAGGTTTTTATAATGGTTCAACCAAACTGCCTACATCCAGTGTCCTTCCAATCCCAAGAAGAAAATGCACTATAATGATCAGGGTTTTTACAACAAGGTTTCTATAGCGACTTCCACGTCAAAATATAAAACACCTCTCTAACCCTCTAACCAAAATACAGGCATATACACATAAAGAACAACAACAAGATATCCCCTCTCCTACAGTCTTTAATCACTTTGAACACTCCTCAAAGTCCAAGAACGCAACACGTCCTCTTCCTTTAGTCACAATAGGGTAGCCACAATGTGCAGTTTGATCAATCAGTCTATGCGCACAGTAATCTTGCTTGTCAAGCAACTCCAAAAGAATGATCACCTCGGTCTTCTTGATGAGTTCTTGGAGCTGTGACACTTTCTATTAGAGATCACAAATTTGAAAAGAATCAATTAACTCGTTAGAATTACTAAAAAAATCTCTGTAGGAATCGAAAATGCGTCTATATAAAGTTTTTCACAAAAATGACGCTCCTAAGTCGACTATGCTACTAATGGAGTCAATTATACATAGACAGTTATAACAATTAGTAGCAGTCAAGCCAACTTAGTTGATTACACATTTAATACAGTTGACTTACAATCACCGCTTGGCCAAAGATATAAAATATAGTCGTTAGACATGACAAGCATTAACAGAATTTCAAAACATAACTAACTAAGTCGAGTAGCTTGCACATACAATCGACTTTGTAAAACTTCAATGCAGTTTTGAAAAACTTTCTTTCCAAAATTACTCATAGCACACTTTGAAAAAGTTTGTGCAAAGCCACCAGTTTTAATCGACTTTCTTCATAATGAACTCAACTTAAAACTGTTGTTTTGCCACGCATTATAAGTTCAAGTTAAGTGCATGTGGTTTTATTATTTCAAAACATATGTCATGCGATCACAGATAAGATCTCATGTAAAACACAGTCAATTACAGCAATGACAGAATCAATCCAAACATGTTCTTAAATAATCATAAACATGAAAGTTATGAACATGTAACACATATAACAACACATAACAACACATGTGTTATTAATTATGATGTCATCATAAAAAACCAGAAGCTCTGTGAGATTGTAAGGTTTAGCTAAACCAATGCTCCACTTATCAACAATCTCAACAATCTCCCATTTTTTTATGATGCACAACCATGATTAATAAACAACCATGTTTGTACAAAACAGTTCATATAATCAATCTGTATCAGAGCAACTGATTATAAAATGATCAAACTGTATCAGAGCAGACATTGAAATATGAATATATCAAAACAATCAAAATGTATATCACAACTCAAAATGAATATATCAGAGTTAAAGCATTTTCCCAGTATCAAGAAATATCAAGCATTCCCTCCCTTTGTGCATTAACAAAAAATGTATGCTTTATGATAATGATATTTTGACAAACATTTATTCAGAGATGCATCAGAAAATCATAATCAAACAATGATGCTCCTCGTGTCACAGATAGTCACATGAAAAGGATATAATCTCCCCCTTAATTGCAGGCATGTGAAATATCTAAAATACGATGTAATGCTCCCCCTGCCATTATGCATATTTTATAATCAAAACCTAAATGCACAATGCAGTTTTCACAAAACATTTCACAGCATGTATAAGCATGTGACAATATTATATCAACACAGGATTTATGCAAACACATCAATGAAGCATAAATACAATACCAATCAACAATCTCAATATTATCTCAAGTAATTTCAAACAATCAATTATAGAACAAAGATATATTGATAACAGTTGAAATACCGTTATTTTTATACTTAATTTTGATATTGTTTAGATTGTTAATAAGGGAAGCACTGGTTTAGCTAAACCTTAATCTCACAGTGTTCTAGTTTTTGATGATGACAACACATTATTAATAACACATGTATTAATGTGTGTTACATGTTCCATTCTTTATTGTGTTGATACATTGAAGAACATGCTTGTGTTGATTTTCATATATGTATGCATATTCATTGATCTTATACTTGATACATCATTTGTGATTGCATAACATATGATTCAGAAAAGAAACCATATGCATTTTGTTGAACTTTTATTGTGTCGCAAAATTGCAAGTTTTAAGTCGACTTCATTATGAAGTGAGTCAATTAAAACTCGTGACTTTGCACACATTTTCAAAAGCAGTGTTGTGAGTAGTTTTGCAATGAAAAGTTTTTCAAAACTGTTTTGACATGTTAGAGTCGACTGCATAAGTACGAAATTCGACTTAGTTATTTATGTTTTGAAACTCTGTTAATGCTTGTGATGTATAACGACTATATTTTGATTCTTTAGTCAAGCATTTATTGCAAGTCAACTGAATTAAATGCGAAATCAATTTGGTTGGTTTGACCGCTAATAATTGATTTAACTGTTATAACTGTCAAGTGACAGTCGACTGTATTAGTAGTAAAATTGACTATTGGAGCGTCTCTTTGACAGAAAACTATAAATAGACGTGATTATGTTAATAATAGAGACTTTGTCTATTCTAACAATTTCATTATGATATTTTAGATTGTTATCTTTGTGAAAAGGCTCCAAGAACTCATCAAGAAGACGAAGAAGGTCTTTCTTTGAAGAGTTTCTTTAGGAGGAAGTGATTTGCGTTTACTGTTTGATCAAATTCTGCACTGCTGGTGATGGGGAAGTGCATCCCTAGGGAGAATATACTAAATGACATACAAGAGTATGGAAAGGAAATAAAAAGCGGAAAAGATTAGAGAAAAGGAAACTTAGGACTTGAAGATGCACCACTTGAAGAAGGCTCCAAGATAAGCATCAAGGAAGGACCACCACTTGCTTGAGAAGGATAAGGTCTGCCCAAAGAGGGACTTTAGAGATAGAGAACTATCTCAAAAGAGGATTGCAAAAGTGAAAATCAACTCAAGTAATCAATTGATTCAAGGTAAGTGTACAAAAGGATGTTGAGATTGTTGACAACACAAACTCTATATCAAACTGGTTTTTGATGATGACAACACATTGCTTAATAACAGTACATATGTTCCAGTACTACATGTTCAGTTGATATGCTATACTGTTTTGAACATTGTCTCTATTGAACATGTTTTGTTATTTTACATGGATGTTCCTATGATTGACTATGTGTTATATATTTGGAACATGCCTGTGTTGAAATGTGTGTTAAAATGATTTTTTATTACTNTTACACATTTCCAAAGAAAANCTCACAAGTACTTTTATGAACNTATATTTGTTGTAACAAAGGTTCAGTTCAGTCGACTACACTGGTAATGGAGTCGATTAAGCTAAAATCTTTGTACAGATTTTGTACACGTGTACTTGATGAGATTTTGAGATGAAAAGAATTTCAAAGTGTTTTTTCATGAGTCAGTCGACAGTGTGGATCACTCATACAACTGTATCACTGTTGTATTTGGAATTCTATTTTGCCTACTTACTCCAACGGCTATATTTTCAAAAGTTAGTTAAGATTAACTATCTGGGTCAACTGTCATAAATGTGTGTTAATTCTGTTGACTGAGGAGCCTGTGTGTTGACTGTTTGTAATAACTGATTTAATACAGTCGACTCTATTAGTAGGTCATTCAACTGAGGCTGACAGGAAAACTATAAATAGAAACTGAACATGATTTGTTCTAAGACTTTTGTGATCTAACATTTTCATTGTCCTGTTTCAGAGAAAGCTCTCAGTTTCGCTCCAAGAATTCTCAATTTTGTGATCTAATTCTGCTCTTATTTGATTCTTTGGACCGGACGCGTTTGACACTATTTAAAGGACCCTGGGGCTCTAGGTTTTGCATCCCTGGCAGAAGAGAGCATAGCAATATACTCCTAGCCAATTCTTTCTTTCTTCCATTGTTCATAGGTTCCCTCATGTCTATGGGGAACTAATTTCTATTTGTTGTTGGGGAATGATGTAACCTTGTAAACTCTCATGTATTTGAACTGATTCTTAATTTCATATGCTTTTTCATTAATTGTTAGAGTAATTTATCTATTCTTATTGCTTGCTTATACAATAGGATGATCTCTGAATTGCATGAGTGCCGACAGGTTCCTTTCAATTCAGATCCTTGTTAAATTACTCTTAAGGGTGATATTGCTCAGACATGAGGGTGTGGGTCTTAGTCGTCTTAACCTCTTGATCTTCACATCTTTTTACCAGGAATGCTAGGAATTGTATGAACTAGTAATTAGGGACGGGCTTATTTACCGAGACATCGGGTTTAAGTGTTTTAGTGAGGGACGTTGGCATTAATGAATAAAGAAGAATTCTTATATACATGAGAGGAAACTTGGTGAAATCTAACCCCAACAACATACTCATCCCATATAAATCAACCTCCATTCATCTCTGTGCTCTTTTGCCACTGATCAATTTTATTTTGCTTTATTTTATTATTCTTGCAATACAAATCCATGATCTCTTTTATTTTAAGTCTTAATTAATCTTGTTTTCACGCAATTGTCCAGTGCCGAGAATCCTCTAGGATACGATACTTGGTCTTACCATTTTATATTACTTGTGTGACTCGGTACATTTACCGATTTGCCTCAACATTGAACCACCTTCAGATGGCTTAAGATGAGCAACATGATCAACTAATATGCGTTATACTTCAATAATATTCAACAAAGCAAGATAGAGAGAAGGAAATCTAAGTCAATACAGGACTCACCATTTGCCATCAATAGTCTTTGACCAATGAAATTCTTTGAACCCTGCCTTTGGTGTCATAATTTCCCAAATATCGTATTGAATTTTGAAAGGAACTCTTTGATCAATTTGGTCTTAGTGAGACACAACCTCGGTTCTATTCCATTCCAATATAGAAGCCTCTTTCCTACACAAAAAAAGAAACATATTATTGAATTCAAACATGTTACAAACCTTAGGTTGGTTGCATATAAAGCTCTAGTAGCATCCTCCTGTGGTTCATATTGAATAAAAGAAAAATTCCTTTTGATCCTTATATTTAATATTTTCCCATAAGGGTCAAAGTGTCTCTCCAAATCCTTTGTCCTGGCGTGATAACAGTATTCCTAAAAGTTGACTTACCTATTTCCATGGCAATGTATAACACAAGAAAAAGAAATATCTTCAGGCAAAGGTGAAGGTAGATAATGGCTAGACTACAAGGTATACCCTTTAGAATTCTTGAGCTGCAGGGTTTATAAGAAAATAAAGGAAGATAATCTATCTAGTTATAAAAAAATGTGTAGTAAATTCCTTTTCCCATAAGTACCGTTCTGAATCATATTTAGCCTTGTATGACAAATTAGATACATTAATCTGTAATTCTATTTACCACAGAAAAGATAACCATGAGTAGAGCATTTGATGCAGGGGAACTTAGCTAGTTGAACACAAGAAAAAAAAATCATAAACAACAACCATTTTGTTGAGATTGTTGTTAGGGGGAGCACAAGTTTAACTGAACCCAAAATCTCAGTAATATGTGAGTTTTTGATGCTGACAACGCATAATTAATAACACATGTGTATTATGTATTACATGTTCTTTGCTTACATGTTATATGCTTATGTGAGAACATGATTGTGTTGCTATTGTGTTGTTCATTGCATTTCACTGTGTTATAGTGATTTTATCTGTGAATGCATGACACATGTTTTTGGAAAAGAAAAACCACATGCACTAATGTTGAATTTTAATTGTGTGGCAAAACAACAGTTTTAAGTCAACTTCATTATGGGGTGAGTCGATTAAAACTCGTGTCCTTGCACAAACTATTTTCAAAGTGTGTTGTGAGATTTTTCAAAGAGAAAGTTTTTCAAAACTCTGATTTACAGTGTTACATAGTCGATTATATGTGTGTTGCATTCGACTAAATTTGTTGTTGTTTTGAAATTTTTTTAATGCTTGATATAATTGTCTAACAGTCATATTTTTAATTTGGTTAATGAGATTTGACTGCATTAATTGTGAATTCAATTAATTGCATTGATTGTTGCTAACTACTATAACTGATTTCTTATATTTGACTGCATTAGCAGCCTAGTCGACTAAAATGCATCAAAGTTGTGTTATCCTATAAATTGACGCGAATTTGATCTCTGTAAGAATATTTTTGAAACTAATAGTTTTGTGATATCTTTTCAAAAAAGTATTGTCTTATAGAAAGAGGAAAAAGCTCCAAGAATCAAGAAGTGACCATGGTGATAATCTCCTTGAGATCTCTTGAAGAGCAAGGTTGTTGTGTATTCAAAGTCTAATCTATCTACAGATTTGGGTGTCTACTGCAAGATCAGGTTCTACAATCTACTGAATATTGGGTTGTGTTGCCTGTTGTGACTATAGGAAGAAGAGCGTGCGGCATTCTTGACTTTGAGGGGTTTCTCAAAGGGTTTAGACAACAAAAGAGGGGTTTCTTGTTGCTGGTCTAGTTATTGTATTGCCTATATTTTTATTTGCGGGTTAGAGACGTGTTTTATATTTTTGATGTGAGGTCTCTATAAAAGCCTTGTTGTAAGAACCTCGATCATTATAGTGCATTTTCTTCCCATGGTCGGAAGGACACTGGATGTAGGCAAGTTGGCCAAACCAGTATAAAAATGCAGTGTTTGAATTCTCTGATCCCTACTCTTTTACTTTTAATTGACTTTACTCTGTACTTATTCGACTTATTTTCGCTGCATTATAAAGTCTTTTTCCTTGCGTTTCAAGAAAGCTTTAAAGGCATCACCTTTTGCAAAAAAGATTTTAAAAGAACTTTGTTTTTATATTTCACCAAATCACCCCTCTCTTGGTGTGAGAAATTGAGCCATTCTATTTTAACACATTTAATTATTCAGAGAAAGTTTTAGCAATAGCTTTGTCTAAAATGATTGCGGCATTCAGTTGAAAAGTACGGTGCATATTGAGTTTCAATAAAATAAAAAGATGAATCTACTAGCTTGAACACATAAGTCCTTGCTGACAACACAAGCTACGAATTAGTCAAACTGCAATGCAAATACATTAATCATAAACCACCTACAAACAGAAAAGTGTAATACCTTGTCAAAGGGAAGTGATGGAATAAGCTCCGAGAAGAACTCCAAACGAACACACTATGGACTCCTTCAAAGTTTCCTCGAAGACTTAAACACAGTGGAATGATGAAAAACTCGAAGGAGAAGGAATGAAATCTTAGACGCAAAGGGAAAAACACAAATCCTAGAGGAAACGAACCAAAACCGTGAATGAAGCAAAGAACCCCTAATTTAAACGGTGAAAGAACCCTAAAACACTAAGTTAACTGATTAAACAAATCAAAATGGAGATTAAATGGTGGAAAAGTGTTTAATCGGAGTAACAGAGGATTTAAACAGTTAAAATCAAAGAAAAATATGAAAGATGAGGGAAACCCTAGAAGAACTAATCAGTGAAGATGGTGTTTCTAAGGCTGAAATGGATGAAATAAGATAGAAATGCGAGGAGAAAAGGTAGATCTATGAAAAATTGTGGCTGTTGTAGGAGAGAGAACTCGAGGTGTTGTTTATTGGTGATGCTTCGCGAGAATGAGAGAAGCAACGCAAAACTGAAGATGAGGTGCAAGCTAATGCGAGCACAATGAAAATGTGGCGAAAAAGAGCGAGGTGTGGTTCGTTAGTGATGTCTTCAACAACATCATCACTTCTATCATCAGAACGCCTAATTTGGAGGCAAGCACGAAGTGAAATTTATGAGCAAACAAAAAATGAAATTTGGGAACAAGGAGATTTCTAAATTTGAACACTAAGTGAAACTGAAAATTTAGAAAAAAAGGAATTTTTTTTTTTGGAAAATACAAGAGTAAATAGGAAAAAGAGGGAAATTTTGAAAAATATAAGAGTAAAAAGAAGGAAAAGCGTAAAATACACAGATAAAGGGGTTCCAAAACCTCTTTTCAATTTTTTTTAACTTTATAATAGATAAATCTTTTTTAAAAAAACATTATCTATTAGTCTATTTTAAATTATGAATTAAAAAAATTATTAATTATTTACAGATAGTGCTTTTAAAAAAAACGCTATCTATTGTCATAGGTATAAATAGTGCTTTTTTAAAAAAGCGCTATCTGTTTTTCTGCATATTCATAGGTAGTGCTTTTTTAAAAAAGGGATATCTATTAAGCACTATCAACGACTAATTTTGTAGTAGTGTACGAAAGAGAAAGAGTGTAGATGTAGGTGATTCTGCAGGAGAAGAAGAAGAAGGACATGTAGAAGCTCTTAAAGATGAAACTCCAGAAGTTACTATTGGTTCTCCTAGAGCTGAAACTGTGAAAGAATGGAAAACTCCAAGAAATGTTTCTACCAGCAACATCATTGGGGATATCGCAAGAGGAGTTTCTACTCAACGACAACTAAATCAATTTTGCATGAATGTTGCATATGTGTCAAAGATTGAGCCTAAGAATATTTATGTTTCTCTTGTTGATGAGAACTGGATGATGGCAATGCAAGAAGAGTTAAATTAGTTTAAAAGGAAAAATGTTTGGGAACTTGTTCCAAGGGTAAAAACTCAATAGGTAATTGGTACAAAGTGGATGTTCCAGAATAAAATGGATGACTCTGGTGAAATCATCAAGAATAAGGTCAGATTGGTTGCAAAGGGTTATAGTCAAGAAGATGGAATCAATTATGACGAGACCTATGCTCTAGTGGCCAGATTGGAAGCCATAAGAATTCTTCCAGTCATTGCCTCAGTGATGAGATTTAAATTGTATCAAATGGATGTGAAGAGTGCATTTCTGAACGGGTAAATTATGGAAGAAGTATTTGTTGAACAACCTCCTAGTTTTCAGGATTTTGAGTATCCTAACCATGTGTTCAAACTGAAAAAGGCTCTATATGGATTGAAAAAAGGTTCTCCACATCCCTTCATTTGATTGGTGATGGCTAGTAATTTATCAAAATACTCTCTGACTTTATCACCCTCCAACATCAACATAATTCATATTGTCTTCTTAATGTCTGCAACTTGACCCTCTTGATTTTCTCTCCCCCAGTATGACATATAACAAGAATACTCCAAGCCTCCCTCGCAGTCTTTGCATGCTGGATTTTTTCAAAATGAGCATTGTTCATGCATTGGTGAATGATGAACAATGCCTTATTGTCTTTCTTTCTCTCCTCAACCTTCTGATCATTTGTTGTACCCGCAGGGAATTCTTGACAATCACTTTCAACAACCTCATGCATATCTTGATATCTGAATAAGACCTGCATTTGTGTACTCCATCTGCTCCAATTTTTCTCAGTGAGAATTGGTAGATTAGCGAATGAAATATCATTGTTGGCCATTCTACCAACTTCCAATCTTTCACCAAGAAACACAGTCTTGATGATCTTCATGCTTCAACCATCTTTCCGCCAAGCCTCCACCAAGCCTTGATGATTTCTAAAGCTCCCAAATCTTGAACCTTGAGCTCTAGATGCCAGTTGTATGGAACAACTAAAGCAACTTCTACACCAAACAACAAAAGACTATTACACTGAATGACAATTCTGATGGAACAGAGAAAAGAATGTGCACAAAATGAAAAAAGACCTTGAACCGTGCGATAGAGAAAAAAGTAGAGAAAGAATACAGGAAAAACTAAATGCAATGAAACTGTGTGTATTTCATAAGTGTACATGTGTCTGTTATATATAGAAAAACAAAACACAGGGACAACTGTGCTACTATGCATACAACTAGGGATGGTAACGGGTCGGATCGGGCACGGATAGTGCCTAACCGTAACCCAACCCGACAAAAAAAAATTCACCTGCTACCCGCACGGATACCCTCTTAAAAAATATTTGCGGATATTTTAAAACCCGCGGATATCCGCGGATACCCGCAAATATTTAAAAAATATATTTTTATAAATTATTAAAATAAAATTTAAATATAATTAAAAAAATATATAAAATATAATATAAATTAAATTAAATATAAATCAAAATTTAATTTTTGTTTCGGTTGAATTGACCTAAGGGTTAGTCGTTCTTCTTTGCTTTGTTCTCTTTTGATCTTCAATCCTTCCTGAGAATTTCATCCACTCCGATGGGTTGTTGACATGCTGAAGACACTCCGATGCTCAAGATATAAAGAGGTCTAAATTTTATTAGGATTGAAGAGGAAGATTGTACCTAAACATCAATTGTATATTTATAGGACATGTGGCAGACAATCCCATTAATTAACCATTAGTGCAGTATATTTTTAGGCAATTAAACCGAATAATCAATAATCAATACCGTATATTTTGAAAAGAGTAAGATAATATGACCTATTAATACATTTAATTGTCCATAAATGACAATTAATTCCGATCGGTATACTTTATATAGTATAATTTTAATTAAATATAACCTTGTAAAATATAAATTAATGTTAATTTTAATTAAATTAAACTTAATAAAAAAAATTATATTTTTATTTTTATTTTTTGCGGGTAGCGGATATCTGCGGGTACGGATAGTATAATACCCGCACCCAACCCGTTTATAAGCGGGTATTAAAATATCCGCTATCCGCGAGTTTCGGGTAGTAAATATTTGTAGGTATCAACTATCCGTCGCGGATTTTATCCGCGGATATCTGCGGGCGCAAATTTTTTTGCCATCCTTACATATAGTTGTCTAAGGAATAAGCTGACTAAACATCCGATACCTACTCACTCTATTTTTTGGAAGTTACATGCAAACATTCTTATAGTGAAATTTATAATAAATATTAATAAGTACATTTCAATTCTTTGTGTTTTGTTTACATATTGTATGATAATGTTTCCTGAGAATAATAAAATATATGAGATAATGCAAGTGAGAGTAGTGATACTTGTACATCACTACAATAAAAACGAGTAGTACCAAAGGCTTATTACCGACGGTCTTCAAACCTTCGGTAATCTATTGGTGAAGTTAACTACCGAGGGCTTTTGCCCTTCGGTAACGGCTTACGATGCTTTTAAGTTCAAATGAATACTTGTTCGTCAAATGAACCCAAATTTCCCAAAAAGTAGAAGTGTCTCCCCCTGTCGAACTCACTCCCTGACTTAGGGTTGAAACTTTGGTGGTCGTCGGCCGGTTCAATGCTACGGTTTGACGGTGCGAGTTTGGTGGTGTGGGCGTTGAAGGAGGTTCATTGTTGGGTGACACTCTTCCATTCCCTACTCTTTGTTTGAAGCAGTTCGTTGGTTTGAAGCGTGAGGTTGTCACCCTAAGGCGGTTTGAAGCGGTTGTTGTTGCGAACGCTGACGGTGGTTCGTTGGTGGTTGGTTTGCAGCTAGGATTCGTGTTTTGCTCCTTGTGACTGTTGCGACAAGGGTAGGGGTTGTTGGGGGTCTGCGTGTCGAGGACGTTGCAGTGAAGTGGTGTTGGTTCGGGATTGGGCCGTAAATGTTGTTATCGGAGATGTCAAAGTGGAGAAGGAGGTAGAGGTTTTTGTGGAGGTTAAGGAAGTAGAGGTACACTAGTGGAGAGAGAGAATCAATTGGACCACGGAGGTTGAGGGAAAGGCGGGAGAGGCCCACCACTCTGCTGTTTGGGGAGCACTCGACGCCGAGCCAAACATTTACTTTTTCTATCTCTGACTATTGCATTATAAATTTGATCCAGAGGAGAGATTTGGCAAAGTGAATTTGGCTGGCATTGATTACTATAACAGTCTAATTGACACACTTCTTTCAAGAGGTTTCATTTTTTCTATATCATTAATTCTATAGTTTTTCTATCTCTAACACTTTTCCTTTTCTGGTTTTGATTTAGGAATAAAACCTTTTATGACAATATCACAGACAGTATCACATTATGATATTCCTGAAGAACTTCAGCAAAGATACAAAGGTTAGCTAAGTCCTGAAATTGAGTAAGTATTCTGATATGACAAGAGTTACCAAAATCATCTTTCATATACTTTGATTAGTGTAACATCATTAATATATCGACTTTGCTATCAAACTTGTAGAATTATATATTACAATTATGTTTTTAAGGTTACTTAGTGAGTGTGAATTAAGAGTTTAGGTGTCCAGATATGGGCAATCTTACGAGAAAGGTTTGAATGGAAGAAAATTCAAGGAGGGAGAATTGGTGTTGCCATGAATACCAAATGGTTTGAACCCATCAACAATTCTTCAGAAGACAAGAAAGCTGCAGAAT
The DNA here is from genome assembly GCF_000741045.1 of Vigna radiata var. radiata. Classification (NCBI taxonomy): domain Eukaryota; kingdom Viridiplantae; phylum Streptophyta; class Magnoliopsida; order Fabales; family Fabaceae; genus Vigna; species Vigna radiata. The sequence goes on along the minus strand of NW_014541976.1, from coordinate 18,912 downwards.
GAGCTCAATCATGTTAAATGCCTTTATTAAGTTTTGAGATTTGATGCATGCATGACCAGAAGAAAGTGCTCATTATTTGGTTTGGTCACAGCTCCTACTTTTTCCATGTTGAGGAGAAAAGAAGGGTCCTCTGCTTTAAGTCATAAACAAGCAAAGTTTTGCTGATATAGTTACTGTGTTAATGACTCTGTTAGGTTCTGAAACTATGCATTGTGTTTTATATGTTAAATAAAACATCATAGACTTTGTCTCATAAGCAAAATAAAGTGTCATTGTGACTCTGGTTGTGTTTTATATGTTAAATAAAACATCATAAACTATGCTGCAAACTCTGGTTGTATATTTGTCCATTGATGTTCTTTGTCCAACTTGAAACTTTGTCTTTTGATTTTAATCTATGTGAAGTTGTTGCTTTAATGGAGCAGGTAAGCAACTTAGTCTCATTGTGACTAGTCGAAAATCTAACATTTCTTTATTATTATACATATCCTGATTTTGGTTTATCCATTTTTTTCAAGTCCTTCCAAAGCGAAAGATGTTATCTTGTTTTACAAAAGAATGATTACATCTTTTTTATTCAATTTAACTTATGTAGGATAAGATTTTATAATGAAGATAGTGAATAAATTTATTGTATATAACAAATACTAATCAAATAATGTTAAAAGAATTAAATGCCCATTAAATAACTTATTTATTTATTATATGATTAGAGGAGTTTGCTTAACTTCCTAAGATATTTTTCTATTTTAATTTGTATATTGTATATTGTATAATGAATTATATTTCTCTATAAATAATTAATTGCATTAATTGTGACTCGTGTTTTTCATTTATTGTTTCGATCTTAAAACCTTATAAAGTGTAGTTAAATTTTGCTATTGATATTCTGGAAGTGTTTGAATTGGTTGTGTAAGTGTTGATGGAAGTATGGGTTGTCTAATAGTATTAGGCTATTGGCTTTTACTGTTTTATTTGATATTTTGGAAGTAATTGAACTTGATTCTTCTGGCTCTTTAAGATTGGGAGATATGTTCTGTTTTGATTTAGGTTTTGTAGAGCTGATTGGGAAGGAGAAATATTCAATCATCTTGTCCAATTCAATTTTTTGATATTTTCCACCCAGTACTTTTTAATTTTTAAGCTTATTAAGATGCTCTATGTGGCAATAAATTTTGTTATTGTGACTAATATTAAGTTAACTAATAATATGCATTTAATTTTATTTAACAATTGTAATTAAATTTTGTTGTAGGTCGTAGCTGCGGCAACAGGGGTGGATATCGTGGAAGGGTTGTGGCTTTAGATCAAATGGAACAATTCAAGCAGTTGCATGAGGCAACTAGTTGTCGGGCATAAGTGTAGTGCAGTTGACTTAATTAGGGAAGCAAAGCCAAAGCCATGTCTAATTTTATGTATTTGTTTTGTTCAATTTTCTTCATTTCTCCCCTTCTTTCTCTTTGGGACTGAAGAACTGTAGGGCATTTTCTTCTTACAGTTTTATGTAGCTGTTTAGTTTTGAGACTTTTGCCACATAAGGCACCCTTTGTTTTAGACTTTGGTCAGTTGTACTGTTTTGGCCCTGAATCTCATTCTTTAATTTTTATTTTTTTAGAAAAAGTGCTTAAATTCATGCCTTTTCCTTCTCTGATATATTTTTGCTTGTCTTTTAAAAATTATAATGTTCTAGGGGTGTAAATTATAATGTACAGGGCTGTGTCTTTTATACAATCTCATTCTTTTATTTACCGAAGGTTTTTGCCCCTCGGTAATTACTGAAGACTTTAGCCCCTCGGTAATTACTGAAGATTTTTGTCCCTCGGTAATTACCGAAGGCTTTTGCCCCTCGGTAATTACCGAAGGGCCAAAGCCGTCAGTAAAGGTTAGCAATAAGGGTTTTATCGACGACTTTCAAAGCGTCTGTAAGCCGTCGGTAATAGGTCATTACTGACAGTTTTTGGCTATTTCCAAAGGATTTGAACCGTCGAAAATTTACTTATTTTATGATTATGTTAAACTAAATCTTAATTAACAATATTAATGAGTAAAAATATTATTATTTTTTATATCCGTTATTCAAATTTAAATTAATTAATAAATCATATTAAAATAAACTATATTTAACAAAATTTGTTAACATGTATTTAAACAAAGATATGAAACATATATTTAACACATTTCGTTAACATTTAAAAGCTTTTTTTAGGTTAGAATTGCTAATTAATGTTATATAGGCTTAAGTATCAAGTAAATTATGTTTAAAATTTATTTATTTTTTATAACTTAAATTCGGAATAATATTAACTTTTATTTACAACTATGATTAATTTATATTAAGATAAATAAATATAAGGTTTTTTATTTTGAAATGTCTTTATTTAAGTGTTTATATGTATTATAACAAAATTTATTAAATTAATATTATTTAATTCTTTAATTTAAATTTGACTAAATAATAAAAAGTAATATTTTTACACATTAATTTATTAGTTAATTTTTAATTTAATATGTTCAATAAAATTAAAAATATACTAATTATGGAGAAGTGTAGAATAATTATTAAGTACAATATATTAATGAAATTAATGAAAAAAAAAGAAAATTTTATCACTCTTCACTAATTTCCTCCAAATTACCTTTTAAACTGGAAAATATGAACCTTGTTTAATGCTAACAAATGAATTTAAATTTTAAATTTTAAATTTTAAACTTTCATGGAATTGAACATATCATTTATTAAATAACTTTTTTGGAGTTTTTTTTACCAAAACCTCATCTTTATGTTTATATCCAATTAGGTATAATGAGTACTGGATGTGAATCCTGAATAGCCTTTATATATACTACTTATATGTGAAGCCTTCAAATCACCAGCAAAAAAAATCCCCGAAAAAGAAAAATATTTAGAAATGGCTTTTCGCTTCTATTATCCTTTTCTCTTCAACATTCTGTTTGTTGCTCTGATTCTGACAGCAGGTAATTAGAAAAAAACATTACTTTCATTTCTCTAATTTAGTATTATTTATCATATAATAAGTTGGAAGTATGGTTTTTGTTAATATTTATTATGTTATTTTTTTTCTCTAAAATAAAGGCAAATCACATAAATCCATGTGAATTTTTTTATGAAGTTTGATATAATTTTTTTACAAAAAATAATTTTATGGTAATATCAACGCAGGAACAGCAGTAGCAGAAGCAGGAAGAAAAATCATTGACCGTGATCTTATGTGCGTCGGTCCTTGCAAGGGAGAATGCAACAAAGTTTGCGCAAAAAAAGGGTTTAAGGGTGGTTTCTGTAATGAGCAAAAGTTTACATTTCAATGTTGTTGTTTTCTTTGATTTATACTTTTCTAATAATATTTTATAAAAATTGTGTTTCAATTGAAATTTTTCAATATATATATTTGTTTATAATAAATTGTTTTATTTAAATTTGAAATGTTATTTAATAGATTTAACTTTAAAATGAAAAATTTGAAAATTTGTAAAGACATGGAAATTAGAATCAAGAAAATTACATTTGATGATTATTTGAAAGATTGTACGAAAAAAAAATGATTTTATATATACATGTGAAATCATATATGCCGTGTTCACTTTTTTACATTATTTCAAAATAATTATTCAATATAAAATTAAATAATTGTAAGAATAAATTACTTGAACAAGTTTTTTATTATATAAATAATTTTTCACTATTAATATTATTTGAATTAAAAAAAATAACTATTAAAAAGTGAATAACTAATTATATTTTAAAGAATAAAATGGAAATAATAATTATAGATAAAAGAAGAAAATAATATATATATATATATATATATATATATATATTAATATAAACATAGATATATATATTAATATAAACATAGACACTATTCATATGTTTTAAATATTTGTATTGTATTATAAATTAATAATATATATATAAATTGATTAAGTTAATATATAAAAAGATAATAAGAAATATCTTAATATCAGTTGTAGAAACTACAATTATAATATAAATAATAAAAAAAGAAGAGAGAAAAAAAAAACAGTGACAGTTTTATACAAAATACAAAATATTTAAAAATAGTAGTTACTTTTAGAAAATTATGTAAAAATTATATATATATTTTTAAATATTTAATAGTTATATTATAAGAGATAAAATAGGAATAGAGTAAAAAAATGAGTTAATTCCAAATTTCATTCTTGCACAACACAATTGATAAGCAAATGATTAAAACTATAATAAAATTGTGTTAGATGCTTAGATCATGAGTTGATGAATGAAATAGGTTTAAAGAGTTCAAATTTGTAGTTTTATGATAATATTAATCAATTACATTAGTAATCTAATATGTTAAAACATGTCAGAACTCATATAAAGTAAAATAGGGCAAAACTATTCATTTTAATCGATTACATTAGTTACATAATTGATTAAAACAGAAACTTTGGCCTAATCGATAGCTAATGATCTAATTTGTTAAAATAAGTCAGAAGAAGCAGAACAAGACATAAGTGTCATTTTAATCGATTACGTTAGTGACATAAGCGATTAAAGCAAAAACTTTTGCTTAATCGATTAACATTTCAATATAATCGGTTAAATTGTGTAAGAATTTCTGTTTCTATATAAACAAGTTTTGAAACTTGAATCAATTACGAAAATTAATTTTCAATATACTGACATTTTGTTTGAGTTTAAGTATAGGCACAATCAAGAGTTCTTGGAGGATTCAAGTTAGATTGGTGAACAAGATCACAAGAAATCATTCAAGACATAAAGGAGCATACATGTTTTGAATCATCTACACTATTGAGTGTATTTCTTTCAGGTTCTTTTTGTACTGTTTGAACATATAACCTGTGTCGGGTAAGTCAGGTTGAAGAGAATGAGAGTGATCCTATCTTAGTTTCTTTGTTTTGAATTTGAGTGTTGATGAGGATACTAATAACAGTTGAAAATATCGTTATCTGTGATATAATTTTGATACTAAATGCACTCTTTTTTACTTAGAAACTTGCTTGAAATCATATTTTTCTATTAAGTTGTGTGAATAAGATAGTTGAGTTAGAACTTAATGATTTTATGACAAAATTCCCTTGTTTTAGCAAGAAATGAGATAATATGGAAGCAAAGCTGAAGTGCTAAGGAGATGGAATTCAGAAAGACCCGAAAAAGCACTAGAAAGGAGGAACACAGGACGCCTGTGAACCCTTTTAGGGGCCCCCAGCGCCAAAGACTACCACACCACGCTCGGGCGCTCTTTTCGGGGCACTGAGCGCCACTTTTCCAGATGCACCATGCCTGCTCGCCTTTTGAGTGTAGCTAAGTGCTAGTTTTAGCATCGTAGCACGCCCGAGCTCCTTAAGTAGAGCGTTGAGTGCCAGCGAGATGAGCCTAGGCTTTTTTTCTATTTTCATTTCGCTTTATTTAAAGGAGCCAAGAGCCCTAGGTTTTGTATCTTTTGGCAGAGGAAGCGCAACAACACACTCTTTCACTCTTTGGAGGCAGATTTGGATGCGAGAGCTTCCATATTCAACTTTTAGGGTTTTTCTATCTCATTCCTCTCCATTGTACATCTAGTTTCACCATGACGATCGAAAACTAATTTTTATTTGTTGTTAAGGGATGATGTAACCTTGTGAACTTGATAACGGTCTAAAAACTGTTATTTTCATGCTTAAATTTGATAGTAAAACACACCATTTATGGCTTAGAATGAGCTTTAAATCAAGTAAAACACTTAATTGTGTCTTGTGAGAGTCAAAAGTTGGTTTTAGCGATATTATGCTTGTTTTACATTGTTTTGCAGGGTTTTTGGATGAATTAAAGATGGAAGTGAAGTAAGGTGGACTTAGACCCATGAAAGAAGGAGAAAAATGATGAAAAGAAGGGTCAAGCAAGCTGTTGAGCGCCAGAATGGTCCGCTGAGCTCTCAGAGCGATTAGAGGGAAACCGCTCAGCGGCAAAATTGACTGTTGAGCGGTCAAAGCAGCACAAGGCAAACCGTTGAGTGGTGAATTTAGGCGCCTGGGCGGTTGTCTGTTTTTTTTAGCTAGATTTTGTAAATCTTTCTATTATCTTTTTGGGCTTATATATAGCTGCAGTGCGAATTAGAAGGGGATTCTTTTGGCAGAGAGAAACGTCCAGAACTATTCCACATACCTTGGAGGAGGTTCCTTGGATGCTTAGGCTCCAATCAACCAAGTTTAGGGTTATTTCTTCCATTCTTTCATCATATTTCATCTAGATTCACCATGATTATGGTGAACTAAAGCCTTTGTTATTGGGGAACAATGTAATCTTTTGAAGCTCTCATATATTCAAATTCTTATTTATTTCATATGTTTGTCATATACTTGTTTATCAATTGTTGGGTTCTCATATATGCTCAATGCTTTTATTGTTTAACTCATTCAGTAAAAGATGTTTGTCTTTATCGATATAAGGACATACGGTAATGTCATGAACTGGTGGAAAATTCCTTGATTATACCAATATCGCCTAGGGATAGGGGTAGGACGGTCAATTGTAGTTGCTTTTGATCGCATTGCATTATTGGTTACTAGGGGAGGCTAGGGATAGCAAGCCGGTAATTAATAATAGGCTTTTTTCACCAAGTGATTGGGTTAAGGGTAAACTAGAAAGTTTGCATGACAATTAGATAAATAAGTGAAGTAAATAAAAAGAGTAGATATATGAAAGAGGATAAGATGAAATTGTAAGCCCCAACAACACCATTCATCCATAGTTTCTCAAAACTAATTGAATCAACTGCATTGCATGTTTATTTCTGTTATTTGCATATAACCACCAAATTTATTCTTTTCTCAAGTCTTACGCGATTTGTTTACATGAAAGTTAAGGCCTAAGAGTCCTTTGGGAAAACGATACTCGGACTTACCCGTTTATATTACTTGATAACGATCTGGTACACTTGCCAGGGACTTAACAAGTTTTTGTCGCTGTTGCCGGGGACTCGTGGTTTAACTTATCTAGTAGTGTAAACTGATTAAGTTTGACTTGATTGTATATATCTTTTTATCTTTTTATCTTTTTATCTTTTTATCTTTTTATCTTTTTATCTTTTTATTTTTTTTATTTTAAAAAAAATATGAAAAGTGCTACTAGGGTTTGTGTTTCTTGTGCATGCAGCAAGAGCCCAGACATAGTAGAAGCAAGAAAAATACGCAACCTCTTCTTGAAGGCTTAAGCGAGGTATGGGGAGAAGGAGAGTCAGACGCCCATCTAGGGATTTGTTTCCTTCCCCTGAAAGATTACTATCACCTTCACCAGATAGAAGAATAGAGGAGATGGCTGAAAGAACTCCTCCAAAACACACTCTTGCAGACCAATTGAATGCGGTTGGTCCTTTCCATTTTAACAGCATAGTCATGCCTACGGATCAAATGACCAACATGGTGATGAATCCAGCACTTATACACCTGGTGCAAAGCAAACCATTTCATGGCCTGTCAAATGAGAATCCTTATGACCATTTGACAGCATTTAGTGAAATATGCAATAAAGTGAAGATGGCAGGTGTATCAGATGATAGAGTGAGGCTTAGTTTGTTTCCTTTCTCGTTAGAGGGCAATGCTAAGACATGGCTGAATTCTTTTCCTGAAGGGACATTTACAACATGGGAAGTTGTGGCTACAAAGTTTGTTAACAAATATTTTCCACAGTCCAAGGTTACTCAGGGAAAACTGGAGATCTCATCATTTAANCANGGCATGGAAGAAACTCTANGTCAAGCATGGGANNGATTCAAAGGCCTACTCANGAAAACACCAGTTCACGGATTTGACAAGACAACCATTGTTCTTGCTTACCTGGGTGGACTGAATATGCAGTCTAAGATAATGTTGGACGCCTCAGCTAGAGGTGATATCAAACAAAAGACTGAGGACGAAGCCTATGACTTGATAGAGAGTATGACAGCTAATGGACAAGAAGCATATAATGAAAGGGGCACACCTATACAACAGAGAGGATTCTTGCACTTACCTGCAAATGATGCAATGCTAGCTCAAAATCATCTTTTGACCCAAAAGCTAGATACATTGACAAAGATCCTCTCACAACTTCCAAAGGAGCTTCGTAATGTCTCACAAGCACAACAGTTATGTGATCTTTGTGGTGGTGACCATATCAATGGTCAATGTGCTATACCAAAGGAGACGCAACAGGAAGCTAACTATATGGGGAACCAATACAGTAGAGACAAGGGAATTTCAACCAAGGCAATCCTAGTCAGGTGTTGACTCACTGGCAAGTGTACCAGATGGTGCAAGTAATATAATCGGTAATGCCCGATATCGTTCTTCCCAAGAGACTCGAAAGGATCGTTCGTGTGAATCAAAATCGTAAGACTTGCAGAAAAAGATTAATTGTCGTAGATGCAAAGACAGAAAATAAACATGCAATGGTTTGATTCAATTGAGGAAAAAGGCTATGGATGAATGGAGTTGTTGGGGGTTTACAATTTCATCTTATCGCTCCCTCTTATCTACTCTTCTTGTTTAATGTGCTTGATTATCTAATTGTTATGCAAACTTTCTTGGCCTACCCTTAACCCGATCCCTCGGCGAAAAGAGCCAATTACTAATTACCAGTTTGTTATCACTAGCCTCCCCTAGCAATTAATAATGCATTAAGAACAGAAGCAAAAACAATTGATCGTTTTACCCCTTATCCCTAGGTTGGTATTGCTTAATCAAGGAATTTCTCACCAGTTCATGACATTACTGTACGTTCCCGTATCAATAGAGACAAACAACAGTTCTCGAATGAGTTAAACGATAAAAGCATTAAGCGCAGATGAGAACCCAACAATTGACAATCAAACCATATGAAGAATCATATAAATAAACAAGAATTTCAATAAAAGAGAGTTTCAAAAGATTACATTGTTTCCCCCAACGACAAAAGGGTTTAGTTCACCATTTCATGGTGAACTTAGATGAAAAATAATGGAAGAATGGAAAAGCAAACCCTAGATAAGATGAAAAGGAGCCTAAGCTTCCAAGAGATCCTCTCCAGAGAGTGAAAATTAGGTCTGGCCGCCCTCTTCTGTCAAAAGAATGAGAATGAAATCGTAACACGGCTATTTATAGCTAAGGAGCGTCACAGAAAACAGGCCCAGGCCCAACGGACAACCGCTCGGCGGTTTGCCTCTAATCGCGCCACCGCCCGGCGGCAGGGGGCCACCGCCCGGCGATTTGCCTCTAATCGCAAATCCGCCCAGCGCCCACGCCAGGTGCTTTCTCCTTGCCTTGGACCGCCCGACGGTGAATTTTGCTGTCGAGCGGTTTCTTGACTCTTCTTTTCTTCAATTTTCTTCCTCTATCTTGAGTCTAAGACCTTCATCTTCAACCCCAATCTTCACTTTCATCAAAATCACTACAAAACAATGCAAAGCAAGCATAATATCGCTAAAAACAGCTTTTGACTCTGACTGACTCATTTATTGAGTTTTACTTGATTCTAAGCTCGTTCTAAGTCTTAAAGGGTGAAATTTGGTCTAAATTGACATATGAAAATAATTGTTTTTCAACCGTTATCACAACCCCAAACTTAGAACTGTGCTTGTCCTCAAGCAAACAAAACAAAACAGCAAACAAAACAAAGCTTGGCTTTCTACTCCTTCATCCAATAATTCAACATTCCTAAAGTACATGACAAGAACTACTCAATTTCAAATTTTTAGTGGAATCAAATCAAGATGCATACATGCTTTCAATTCACTTCAGTTCACAAGTTATTCAACAGATGTTACACATTATGAATGATCAATCCACTAAGCACAAATGCAATCATGAAATTTAGCAATTCTCACCAGGCAAGTGTTTCACTCAATCACTCAAGTGTTTAGGGTAACACTCCAACACTCTATCATTCACAAGTCACATGAAACAAAATTGCCATTCATCTAAAATAACCAAAATTTTTACATGCAAATGCTATCAAAAGGACTTTTCCAAGGCTTGTAATGAGGTTGGGCTAACAAGAAAATTGGTTTTTCTGGAATGCAAAGTCCTTGAGTTAAGAGAGCTACCAAAGCATTCAACATTCACGAACAACTCTCTTCCTCACCAAACTCTCTTATTCCCAACTTTTCCCTTTTTCTTTTGCATTGAGCCCATCTTCATGCTTTTCTTCTTTTCTTTTCTTTTTCTCATGTATTTTTCTTTAACATTTTTTGAGCTCAATGCTTTTTCAATTGCCTTTCAATTTCCCTCATGCAACCCAAAACTTGAACCTTTTCATCACATACAATTAAACTCATCCCAACTCAAGGTAAAGAATTTCAAGACAAGGGTTCACATCCTGTTTAAGGCTAAGGTTCAAAAAGGGTATAATATTTTCAAGTACTTTGGGTAAAAATTTGGCTAGAGAAGGGTTCTAAAAAATGGCCTTGATCATATGACATTCACATGCAATTCAATCAATCATCCAAATTAAGGCAATGTCATTCATGAATTCCTGTGAACAATACATACAACAATGAAAACTCTTGAGCTCAATACCTCACACAACATGCTTTCTCACACAATTTTCATTCATACACCCTGCTTAGCATCATAATCACAATCATAAGTCATCACCCATTTGTTTCACAGAATATCAACATGCATTGCAATGCAATTATCATAGACATCAAATCTTCATCAAATAGTTTCATCATGCAAATTACTCAGTCAAACATCTTCAGAAAAAGTAGTCAAGCCAAGCATACACACTGAATATAAAATGCAACCTAGTCTAAGAATTTAAATGCAAAGGTAAAAGAGAGAATCTAGGTTGCCTCCTAGTAGCGCTTGTTTAATGTCGCGAGCCTGACCCAAACCTGTTTAGCACTTGTCAGTAAGTGCAAATCTTTCCAACACCCATTAGTAGGTGTACCTTCTTGTGTTCTTCAGTAGTTCCACACAATTTGGCATCCCCCAGTAGATGCCACCAAAAAATTGTTCCAAAAATTCAAAAATTACATGTTCAACAAAACATAAAAAAAAATTAAAAGAATTATTCAAAAATACAAAAATTGCTTTCCAGCAAATCAACTCTTCTTCTTCATGCCAGGATCTTCATTGTCCCACTTGCTCAACTTTCTTCTCTCCACTTTTCGGATTGTTGTGGACTAAGGCCTTCTGATCTCTACCATTCCCTCTTCCTTAAGCTTCCTATTCACAATCCATTTCCTGTTTTTAAATCTCACTGACATGCCACGCAGGAATGGTGTGTCTTCTGAGTGGATTGATTCCTCTATGCTTGCTTTCTTTTCCTCAAGAATCTGCAGAACATGGCAGTTGTTCCGACCTTCAATACCTGTGGTGTTTTCCTCTTTTGCAGCTTCTCTTGTGGCCCTTTTGTGTTTGGCTCTTCTCATTTCTCTCATTTTGGTTTCCTCAGAGCCATAAATTAATAAAACTTGGTCATGATCTCTTAGCTTTATTCCTCCCTCATGGATACATATGACCATCTTAGAAGTCCTCAAGAAAGGTCTTCCCAATATTAACGGAATTTTTCCTTCGTTGGCCATGTCCACAACTAAAAAGTCAAGTAAGAATTCCAACTCATTAATTCTGACAATTGCATCTTCCACCATACCGATTGGCTTCTTAATAGATTCATCCGTAATTGTCAGGGTAGTGTTTGCTGGTTTTAATTTTAGCCCTCCAATCCTTTTGAAAGCACTAAAAGGCATCAAATTAACACTTGCTCCGGAATCAATTATGGCTATCCCTATGTCCACATCATTAATCACACAAGGAAGTGTCAAAGTCCCTGGATCCTTCAATTTTGGCGGGTGATCCTTCTTTCTAGGCTTAACCAACTAGCCTTGCTCGCCTTCATTATCAAGATCAATCACCTCTCCTGGATAATACTTGTTTCTCTTGTCATACTCAGGAATTCGTGAGGATGCTCCAGGAGTAACAGTTACCTGATTGAAAATTTCTCTAAATGGCTCTTGGTAACTGTCTTTTTCCTTCCTTTTTTTCTCTTTTATTTTCTCTTCTTGGTTCTTCTGTTCTTTAACCTCATGATCATGCATTCTTTCCTCATCTTCATCATCACTACTCCCAATTTCAATTATCTCCTTTTCTGACTTCCGTTTTCTCCTTGTCATAACCACTTTGCATTCATCCTTAGGGTTAACATCAATATTATCCCTAAACTGATTTTTCTCCGTGGTTTCTATTCTTTTTTACAGCTTCCCAATCTGTGTTTCCAATGACCTGAAGCTAGCTTGATCACTATTTAGCTGAGACTCATAGACTTTGAAGAATATATCAAATCGGTCACTAAGGTCTCTGACTGTCTCTATCAAGCTGCTAACTTGTTGCCATAAAGGTGATCGTTGTTGCTGCCGAAAGCCTCCTACAGGTCCAGAAGGATTATTCTGTTGTTGCTAAACACTGGGGTGATTCTTCTACCCTTGGCTGGAACTGCCTTGGTTGAAAATACCTTGCTTGTACGAAAACTGGACTCCCATGTAGTTAACATCATGCTGCAACTCCTCGGGAAAAGCACATTGATCATTGATATGGTCTCCACCACATAAGTTGCAAAGTTGTTGGGTCTGAGAAACATTTCTTACCCCCATTGGGAATTCAGCAAGGATCTTTGTCAGCTTGTCCAATTTCTGGGTCAAGAGATGATTTTGGGCTACCGTTGCATCATTAGCACGGAGATGCAAGAGTCCTCCCTTCTGCGTGCCTCTCTCACTGTGTACCACTTCACTCATGGCCATGCTCTCAATTAGTTCATATGCCTCATCTTCAGTCTTGGTATTTATGCTGCCTCCAGCGGAAGCATCTATCATCATTTTAGGCTGAGTATGGAGGCCCCCCAAGAAGGCAAGTAGATATGAAGTCTTATCAAGTCCATTGACAGGCGTCTTTCTTAGCAAGCCTTTAAATTTGTCCCATGCTTGGCCCAGAGTTTCCTCCATTCCTTGTTTAAAGGCAAAGATCTCTAACTTCCCTTGATTAATCTTTGTTGGAGGAAAGAACTTGTTCACAAATTTTGTTGCCAACGCATCCCAGTTTTTGAATGTGCCTTCCTCGAACGAATGCAACCACGCTTTGGCGTTTCCCCCAAGAGAGAAAGGAAACAGATTGAGTCTAACCCTGTCGTCAGAGACTCCATGTATCTTCACGGTATTGCAAATCTCACTAAAAGTGGTTAAATGATCATATGGATTTTCATTTAACATTATGTGAAACTGATTACTCTGAACAAGCTGAATAAGAGCAAGGTTCGTAACCATATTGGTTGCATTGTCTACAGGCAAAACTATGTTGTTGAAGTTCATAGGACCCACCATGTTGGATGTGACACCCGGGCACTGACGAGGGCGGGGAGTGATCGCCGGTGCAAGAAGCATGGTGCAGGGGGGACGGACAAGGAGCGGCTCCTGGCAGGCTTCGAGTGGAAGGGGCACATGGAAGAATCGAGCATACATCGGAATGAGAGGGATCTGGAGATTGTATAGGTATGGGACTATACAGTTGAAGGATAGCTTAAAGGAATTGATTTGACTACTCATATCAACAAATGCATTTGCTTTTCGGTAGCCTAACTCATAAGAACTTCATGGTTAAGCGTGCTTAGCCTAGAAGTTTTCTCGGAAAGTGTGTGAGTGAGGACATAAGTTGCTGGGGCGTTACATTGGATGCGCCCCCAAGTGTACGCCTAGGAGGTGGTTGGTCCGCCATCTCCTCAGTATTTTGTGCAGAGGTCTCACAAGGAGAGTGCAAAAGTTCTTCAGGAGAAGGAAAGTTTTCACTTGCAGGGCATCTAACTTTACTCCTTCTCCTATCTAAGAGTCCTTCCGAGAGAGGTTGTTGGTCTTTTCTGCTTCTAGTGGGTATTGTTTCCTGCATACACAAGAAACACACCCTAAAAGCACTTTTACAGATTATAAAACAAAACAGAATAAAAGTAAATAATTACAAACAAGTCAAATGTCAATCAATTCACACTACTAAAAATAACCTCGAGTCCCCGGCAACGGCGCTAAAAACTTGTTGACTCACTGACAAGTGTACCAGATCGTGCAAGTAATATAATCGGTAATACCCGATATCGTTCTTCCCAAGAGACTCGAAAGGCTCGTTCGTGTGAATCAAAATCGTAAGACTTGTAGAGAAAGAATTAATTGTTCTGGATGCAAAGACAGAAAATAAACATGCAATGTGTTTGATTCAATTGACGAAAAAGACTATGGA
>NW_014541976.1:0-2507 GCF_000741045.1 Vigna radiata var. radiata | reverse complement strand
CTTTCATCAAAATCACTACAAAACAATGCAAAACAAGCATAATATCGCTAAAAACAGATTTTGACGCTCGACTAACTCATTTATTGAGTTTTACTTGATTCTAAGCTCGTTCTAAGTCTTAAAGGGTGTAATTTGGTCTAAATTGACATATGAAAATAACTGTTTTTGAACCGTTATCAGTATGACAATAGAAAACAGAGTGGTCTGCCTCATTGCATTTTAGCCAATGTGGCTACACTTTGTGAACCTAACTGTGTTTTAGCTAATGGATTGAACAATGTTGCTAAACTTTGTGAACCTAGCACGAAGAGATTGCTTGAGACATTAGAGAGACCGACACAACTTACAATCCAAAGCAAATTCTCCCTGAGTAACAAGCCCAAGAGATTGCTCCATGTAGACTCTTTCTTCTAGATTGCCATGCAGAAAAACATTTTTAAGGTCTAGTTGATGATGGTGTATGAGAGTAAGTAGACTAATGCAAAATGTCGTGTGAGCTTAACAACTTATATAACGCAAAAGAAAAGCATTCTTTAGCGTTATCACTTAAGATTTTGATTATTTTTCCAAACTGATTTTTAATTTCATTAAGGAAAGACATAAATTTGGTAGATATTTATAGAGTGATCTTTCATTAAATAAATTCAAGTACATCTAAAGTTGTCAACTTATTTGTGGAATGATTACCTTCACGAAAAATTATGTGAAACTTTCAATTCCATGGATTTACACAACTGTAAGCATTTATGCCATCTTCCCCTAAGTCTTATAGGACCGTGTGATTGCTGGTAAAAATTGAACCTTAGGGAATAGGTGAGGAATGACTATGGTAGCAGCGGGTGCAGTCAAGAGTGACAATTTTTTTCGAAAGAACCTTAAACTTTAAATATCATATTGAATATAGTGAAAAACTACATATGAGATTAATCTTTCTTGTGTACATAGAGTATTGTATCTATAATAAAGAAAATATGGACTAAGTCCAATAAAAAATAATAACAAAATAACTAAAGATAAAAGATAAATATAAGATATTTATTTAAGATATGTAATAATCTAATATATCTAACAAAAGTCAAAGTTATTTAAAACCTAAAGCAAAAAATTCAAATTCAAGGTATCAAAGGCTTTAGTAATGTCAATTTTAAAAGCCACAATACCCCCTTTAGCCTTTTTGATAACAAATTGATGGCTTCTGAAGTAATACTAATACAGTCAGTGATATGCCTTCCTTTAACGAAACCATTTTGATTAACCGAATTAACCCTGTGAGTAAAATATTAGGCAGTCTATCAGCCAAAATTTTTTAAATGACTTTGAATCTGAAATTGATCACTGCAATAGGCCCAAAATCTGTGATTTTATCAGCTTCAGCAAATTTGGGAATGTGCGCAACATTATTGGAGTTCATAACTGGCAAAATCCAACTTTGAATAAAAAGTTTTGAGGTGCTCTACACACATCACCACCAATAATATCTCAACAAGCATGATAAAATGAGACCCCAACGCCATTAGGACCCAGTGCATTGTCTCCTTTCAGCCCAAAAACCGTGTTTTATCGAGTCAACAGAGAAGCAGTGTCCAACTGAGATTGTATATCACTTAAATTTTTCTTTTTATCAATCACCATATTTAACCGCTGCAGTTTTTTTCTACAGAACCACCGGCAGTTAGGGATTAGATCATTCCAGGAATTTTGGGTAAGATTTTTACAATCTGGTTGCAAAAGCAACATAATTTTGGGTAAGATTTTTACAATGTGGTTGCAAAAGCAACATAATTTTGGGTAAGATTTTTACAATGTGGTTGCAAATGCAACATTTTTTAAAAAACTGAATAAGTCAGACCATTTTTTATTTAAGTAGTCTTTTTCACCAAAACTTATGTGAGTCTTTGTAATCTTCTCAATAACAAAGTTTGGTTGCAGTAGCAATTTGACTTCCAATTTATTACCTCTTGCATTCCTTATTTTGTGACTTTCAAGTTATTACCTCTTGCATTCCATATTTTTGTTCTTAAATTTCATTAGGTTAACTATATTAAAAGCTTGGAAATTACTGGTGTAGGTGATAATGTCAATCAATCCAATCTATACTCGTTTGAGGTTCTACTCTTCATACCTTAACTTTTGAAAGGCTAAAACTTTTATACAAGACTACGCTTGCAATTTCATCAACAACTCGACTTTATTTTTTTCTTTCTTTTGCACAACTTCAGTAGGTAAACTTGTACACTAATAAACAATATAAGATAATGCTTGAAACAGTGAAACCAGGAAAAATAAATTGAGATAAGTAATGTTGGAGTAGGAATTTCTTGTAAATATTAAGCTTAAAGTCTTTTAAGATTTCATCTGCTTATAAGCTTACCTTACTCAGCAAATTTTATTAAAATGACAAAGGAGGGAAGAGGGCGGGTCATCTATATTGATGTTGGAACTTGGGATGATTATCATCAGTACTATTATTATTATTATTATTATTATTATTATTATTATTATTATTA
>NW_014541975.1:120379-122148 GCF_000741045.1 Vigna radiata var. radiata | reverse complement strand
CCTAAAATAACATATCTTTTATTTCTGCAATGAAATGTCATTCTTTTACTTTACATAATTGACAAATTACAATTAATGTAGTAAATAAAATAAATATGAATCAGTCATAACTTTAAATTATAACTTTTTTAATTAATAGTTATGTACTATAGCATAAACCCTAACACCAACTATATGTTTCCTTTAGTNGTTTATGTAAATTTGTATTTGTATATGTATATGTCAATGGGTTAGGTTGTTCACATGAAAGCTTGCTCTAAATATTTCTAGAACAGGTAACCCAGGTAAAATGGTCATTTACGAAATTGNAAGTGTGCAAAGAAATTGTGGGTGGAGCATGAAGAAAAAGTAATATATTACATCACTTTTTGGTTAATGTTTTCATGGGCTTTTTCACTCTTATGGTTTTTTCATTCACTTCAATGGTACGATGGTGGAAAGGTCTAAAATGTCTATATTTTAGATTTTAGATTTATTGTGTTGTGTAATTTGAACATATGTTTTAGATTACATAATGTAAATTATATTTATATAAATTTTGAATCATATAATATAAAAACGTATTTTAGACTATGAAATACATTTTTAAGTTTCTAGATTGTGCAACCTCTGAATATTTTTTGGATTACGAAATTTATAATATATTTCTAAATTTTTAGGTTACGTAATCCAAAATGTATTTAATAAAAAATGTATTTATTATTAGATATAATAATTCAAGTTATCAGTTTATTATGTTATTTCAGTTTTCCCATACACTCTGTATATATACATCTGTCCTCATATCAATAATACATACGTTTGAACTTCTCATTATTCTTCTCTTCTATTTTCCGCTTCTCTGCATAACTTTGTTTCTAGCATTTCAAGTGCTATCAGTGGTATCAGAGCATCGTGATAGATGGAGAAGAACCTACAAAGGAAGAACAAAAAGAAGAATTTCAAAGGAAGGATGACAAAACACTGAATATCATTCATCAGTGTGTAGACGACGCAAACTTTGAGAAGATCCAAAACGCAAATACGGCAAAGGAAGCATGGAGTATTTTGTGTCGATGCCATGCTGGTGGTGAAAAGATCAAGAAAGTTCGACTTCATAACTTGAGACGACAATGAGTTACTACAAATGCAAGATGATGAGAAGATCTGTGAGTATTTTAACAAGATTGTGACGTTAACGAATCAGATGAAAATCTGTGGAGAGAAGAAGCTCGATGATGTGTCAATTATGGAAAAGATAATGAGATCTTTACCTAAGAGATTTAACTTCATTGTAGTAGCTATTGAGGAATCAAAAGATCTGGAGAAATTAAAGATTGAAGAGCTTCAGAGCTCTCTGAAGGCTCACGAAATGAAGCTCTATGACCAAGAACCTGTCAGACTGGATGATCAGGCACTGAGAGTGCAGCATGGTTATGGTGATGGAAGGAAGAAATTCAAAGCCTAGAAGGGTAAGTCAGCGACACAAGGTAAATGGAAGAACGATAATTTTGCACAAAAGAAATGGAAGAACGAAGAAATTGATGAATAGGAAGGCAAACCAGGATCTTCAAAAAGAAGAAACACCAACGATAGTCACTAAAAGAAGAAAGATAAACGAAACGTGGAATGTTTTACGTGCCATAAGATGGGACACTTCTCCTATGAGTGTTGGTTCAATAAGGGTAGATCTTCCAAGAAGGATCAAGGCAAGGAAGCACATCTGGCGAAGGAGGAATCAGACACAGAACCTTTAGTACTCATGGTTACAACATCTCCAGAAAACGACG
>NW_014541975.1:116616-119679 GCF_000741045.1 Vigna radiata var. radiata | reverse complement strand
TGCGAACAAACATCTCCAGAAATCGTACGTTCCAAGTCTGTCTGGATATGGTAGAAATGCAATGCATGACAGTTGTGAAAGAAAATGATAATTGGAGATGGCATCTCAGGTTTGGACATCTCAATTTTGCAGATTTACAGAAACTAAGCAAGAAAGAAATGGTTTCTGGGTTACCTGTCATTACTATACCTGAGAAATCATGCGAGTCTTGCATTGTTGCAAAGCAAACAAGAAGACCCTTCAAAGCACAGTTAGAAATGAGATCAAATGAGCGTCTTGAAGTGATACACTCAGATGTGTGTGGTCCATTAGAAACACCAGCACTGGCTGGAAATAGATATTTCATCACGTTCATTGACGAGTTTAGTCGAATGACATGGGTATTTCTCATGCGGTTTAAAAGCGAGGCTCTGGAAATATTCAAAAGGTTTAAGGTTCGCACTGAGAAAGAGGTTGAAAGACAAATTAAGTTGCTGAGAACTGATGGCGGTGGAGAATATACGTCTATCGAATTTGAAGAATATTGTCGAGCACATGGTATAATGCATGAAGTGATAGCGCCTTATACGCCACAACACAATGGCTTGGCAGAGAGACGTAATCGTACGATAATGAATATGGCACGAAGTATGCTTAAAGAGAAACGTGTAGCTCGAGAACTGTAGGGTGAGGCGGTGGCAATTGCAGTGTATGTGCTGAACAGGTGTCCAACGCGTAGGTTACCAGCGAACGTACCACATGCAATATGGTCAGGTAAGACTCCATCTGTTACGCATTTTAAAGTGTTCAGTTCCTTGGTTTTCTGTCATGTTGCAGACCAGAAGAGGACGAAGCTTGAAGATAAAGGAGAGGCCATGGTGTTCGTGGGTTATCACCCTACAGGTGCATACAAATTGTTCGATCCCGTTAAGAAGAAGATAATTATCAGCCGAGACGTGTTGATATTAGAAGATGAAAGCTGAGACTGGGATTGTAATCAGACTAGCATGAGGAAATCAACTCCAACGATGAAGTTGCCAATTCAAGATGGAGAAGAAGGAAATACAGAAACAGTGATCAATGGTAATATCAGAAGCTCAAATCATGTTGAACCTTCAACGCGTCCAAGCAGACAAGCAGCGAGACCTTCGAGATTCTCAAAATTTGAGATATACTCAGATGCTGGAATAGATGAAGAAGGTAATATAATTCACCTAGCTTTAATGGCGGGAAGTGAACCTTTGAGCGTAGATGATGCTTTGTCACGACCACATTGGAAAGAAGCAATGATGGAGGAGATCAAATCCATTGAAAGAAACAACACGTGGGAATTGGTCGATCTGCCACCAAAAAAGAAGTGCATTGGTGTGAAATGGGTGTTCAAGACCAAGCTGAACCCAGACGGCACAGTTTTGAAGCATAAAGCGAGACTGGTAACGAAAGGTTTCTTACAGCAAGAAGGAGTTGATTTCAGAGAAGTATATGCGCCAGTAGCAAGGTTAGAGACAATACGTTTAGTAATTGCCATTGCTTGTGTTAAGAAATGGTCTTTGTTTGCCCTTGATGTTAAGTCCGCCTTTTTGCATGGTTCCTTGGAGGAGAAGGTGTATGTCCAGCAACCCCCTGGATTTAGCAATAAAGAAAGGAAGCATCAAGTATACAAGTTACACAAGGCACTTTACGGACTAAGACAAGCTCCCAGGGCTTGGAATAAGCGGATTGATACTTTCTTCCGTGAAAATGGATTCGAGAGGTGCGTTGCAGAGCATAGTTTGTACGTGAAGAGGATTAACAACAATGACTTGCTGGTAGTTTGTCTTTACGTTGATGATTTAATGGTGACTGGATCGAGCCTAAACGAAATCGAAGGATTCAAGCAGAAAATGAAGACCGAGTTTGACATGACAGACCTTGGAAGGCTCCACTACTTTCTTGGAATGGAGTTCACGCCCACTACAGCTGGTTTAGTGATGCATCAGAGGAAATATGTGAGAGATCATCTGGAGAATTTTAAGATGACACAGTGCAAAGCTGTTAGAAATCCTGTTGAAGTTAATGGAAAGCTAAGTTTTGTTGAAGACGAGGAAAGCGTAGATGCAACATTGTACAAGCAGCTGGTTGGATCTTTGAGATTCTTATGTAATAGTACACCGGATCTTATGTATGAGATTCTTGTTTCGACGCGAAACAAAAAGAAACGTAACAAAATTAATTTCAACGTAAATAAACAATTTCAAATTTCAAAAAAATAATATATACAGAACATGAATAGTGTGAATTTATACAGAACATGAATAGTGTGAATTTATACAGAACATGAATAGTGTGAATTCTACCTACTTTCATTTGGTTAAACATGCCATATTCATTTTCTTTGTTATTTATATATTGAAATTCAAAATCAAAACTGAGAAAGAAAGAAAAATACTTATTTAGATAAAACATGGATAATCATTACAAAGAGGAAGCACTATATTGGAGTGAGAGAGCTAAAAGTGATTTAGATTTTATCATTAGTATGGAAGAGAATGGCTTAAGTCTTAGGCTTAACAATGATCAGACTTTCTCCAGACCTTTCATACATACACTGAAAAATGTTCAGGAATATTTATATAAACTGATGGATGATGAAGATTTAGATGATATGTTAGACACAAATAGCACAGATGAAGATGAAGATGAATTGAGGACATTGTCGACCAAAGATCTTTTTCATCGGCAAAGAATAAGGTTACCTCATAGAGTAAGGGAAAAAATATCGACGAGCCTTCACTGGATAATGGTAGATGAGTACGCGGAGGCTACAACTGAAAATATGAAAGCAATCAAATATGCAACAGAATACAACCGTATATATGACAATCCTTCATCTCCATATCGTTCTGAATCATCTTCATCTCCTTCTGAATCATCTCCATCTGCATCTCCTTAACAAGAAAAAGAATTCCATTAACATCAATTGTCTACATGTATCGTTATTTATTTTATATTAAACTTATTTCCTATAAAATTTAATATCTGATTGTGAAATGGTCTTTTAACATCAATACTTATGCTCACCAAACAGGATCAATTACAAGGATT
>NW_014541975.1:110101-116456 GCF_000741045.1 Vigna radiata var. radiata | reverse complement strand
TCAATTGGCGAGTCAACTTAAATAAGGACTTGGATTTGAATCTTATAAACCGAAAGAAAATAATAGAGCTTTATCTCCTAAAATAGATTCATTGATTAATCTTAGATTAAACTGAAGGTTTAAAAAAATGTCCTTTTGAGAAGGTTAGTTCTACTTACTTTTTAAAAATTTTCTAAAATTTCCTTAAAGTCATAAATAATCTGGATATGCGTTCATCTAGTCAAATATAGTCCTTTCCATGCAATATTTCAACATTTTAACTAGTTTGCTCAAGACCAGAGTTACACAATTTAATCTAGTTCGAAGCCAGTTTAATAACATAAAATCTGATACTTTAATCCTTAGAAGATAAGAAAATTAAAGGAAACAGATATAGCAGAAAAAATGTTCAAAATAAAATCATCACAGTGTAAAACTCTACGCTCTACACTCGAAATAAAGTAATTTTTTTTAACTTTTTCTCTCTTCACAACTCATAAAACTCTACACTCCCAATTTTTTGTGTTTCAACAAACTTTAAAGTCCATTGAAAGATTTTTCGAAGAGTTCAAACATATTTTAAAATTTATTCATATCTTTAATGGATTTTGAAATTCATCGAAGTATTTAATGAATTTTGAAATTTATTTAATGATTTTAATGAATTTCGAAATTTATTAAAGACGTAGACAAATTTTGAAATTCATTCAAATATTCAACGAATTTCAAAATATATTGAAGTCTTCAAAGAATATTTTAACAGATTTTAAAATTTGTTGAAAACCTAAACAGATTTCAAAATTTGTTAATTTCTTTTAAGACTTAGACTAATTTTAAAATCTGTTGAAAGTCTTCCATATATTTACATTTTAAAATTTATTTAACATGTTCTTTTGAAATTTGTTTTTTAATTTAAAAATTAGTAAATATTTATTTTAAATTAATCTTTTAATTTAATTTGATATATGTTAATATTTTAAAATATTTTATTAAATTAAACAATAAAATATATTTATTACAATACAATTAAAAAGAAAAATA
Source organism: Vigna radiata var. radiata (assembly GCF_000741045.1). Classification (NCBI taxonomy): domain Eukaryota; kingdom Viridiplantae; phylum Streptophyta; class Magnoliopsida; order Fabales; family Fabaceae; genus Vigna; species Vigna radiata. Next base: position 115,436 of record NW_014541975.1, on the reverse strand, counting down.
CAACAAAATGAAATTAAAAAGATGAAAAAATAATTTTAAATAAATTTTGAAATCTATTAAATTTCTCAACCTCCCCTTAAGAATGTAAAGGATTTCAAAAAAAAATTATTTTTAAAATTTTTATTATTATTTTTCTTTCTAAAATGTAAAAAAATATAAAATATTTACAATATCTCAATTTTTTATTTCTTAATTCTAAAATAATAATTAATTTCTAAAATTAAAAGATATTTTAAAAAAGAGAATTCATTCTTAAAAACTAATTTGAATAAAGAAAATATTAAGTGAATGTGAGTGAGTTGAAAGATTCCTTTTATTTTTCTTGGGATGAGTTAAATCGAGCTAAGGGTATCTTATGCACTTTTTTGTCACATTTTACAAAATGATCAATGGACAATCATAATTAAATAAATTGAAAATAGTTGTTAAATAATTTTACATGATTTTTTTTTGAAAATAAAGCCAAAGAATTATTAATTTGAGAATTTTTACTTTTCAAAATTATTGACATGAGAATTGAGGATATTTTAAAAATTATGTGCTTAATAATGTTTTTTACAACTCTACCACATTAGAAATTCAACAAATGTAATTCAATGTAAAAATTCAAAATGTAATTCAATTTTTGACATTTTACACAGGATGAATTATAAACTATAAATGGAAGTTACACAGAATTCTCTCACATAATGTTTAAAATGAAAACCCTTAGTTGAAAATAAGAAAAAAAAGATAATTTTTATAGTTAAACATAATTATTAAATATGTTAATAGATATTGATGAGACAATGATATTTTATTTTAATTTCATATATATTAATGTCATCATTGATTATATAAACATTACTTTTTTTTAGTATGTGGTTTATTTTTAATATTAATTTAGTTTATGTACGGTAGTATATGTCAGACGGTCGGCTACGTCGAACGGTCATACTTCCCAACAATTTGGGCTCTTTATCAAATTGGATCAAATCTAATTGGGCTCAAGGCCCAACGCATCACAGACGTGAATGATATCCAAACAGAGATATCATCAAATAATATCTAAACAGAGATATCATCAAATAATATCCAAACAGAGATATCATCAAACATATCCAAACAGAGATATGTCAAGTAAGTTTGTTTATATCTTATTCTGTTTATATTCTACTAATCTTATATCAATCCAGAGCCTATAAATAAAGGGCTAAAAACTCCAAACAAGGTAAGCTAACATTCAGCATACTCTCTACTCCCATCATAATCATACAACAACCCTGCTGTCAACTCTCTCGTACTGAGAATCACTTTAATAAGAACTAAAACGTATCTGTGACATGGAAGAACGTCACTTAACTTCTTTTGACAATGAGTTCTTCTCTAGAATTCTCATAGAGAGATTGAAACGGGCTCAAGAATATTTGGATAAATTGATTAATGATGAAGATGATAATATGGCGGACACAAACAGTGATTCAGATTCAGATGAAGATTATGAGAAGAGACTAAGGGTCAAAGATCTTTTTAAATACAAAAGATTAAAACTATCTGGACTAACAAGTATAAAAGTAAAGGAAAGCTATAATTTGACAATGCAAGGAAAGTATAAGGAGGCTAGGAGTCAAAATTTGAAAGCAATCAAACGTATGACAGAATACAACCACATATATCAAAATCCTCCGTCTCCATCTCCTCCGTCATCTCCTTAAGAAGAAATAAAAGAATCTGCTTTGGTTTGTCATCTCAAACGAAATTTCTTTTTCTTTTTTTTTTCTTTTCTGATCCCAAGCTAAGTAAGGTATTAACAAAATCTCGCGTGATTTTGGTCAATCTTGGGAGTCTGTAAACGACGTATTGGTGGGATTTGGTAAGTCGTGAAAGAATCTAAGAAGATTTTCTGATTTTGGGTGAGTTTATGTTTCTTTTTTGTGGGGTTGCAATAAATTATAGTATTTGGAATTGATATCATGCACGTCCAACCTCGTGTGCGTTATTTTATTTTATTTTGATTTTGATTTTTGTTTTTGTGTCCACGTTTTGTGGTAAAATAATTCATTAAGAAAGCGTGAAATTACGTTGGGATTTGAATTGATTTTGTTCTTTTTATTTGAACTTTGATTTTAAGCTTATGTTCATGGAGATGATATTTTCGAGAGATTTCTTTCTTTATGGAGAATAATTGACGAATATTGGTCAAAGATTGAAAACAATGCCAGCACAAAATTAAAATCAACACATAATTTTATGCAGGTCAATAATTCATTTCATTTTATTAATAATGTAAGTACTTGAGTATCTCTAATTCATAATCATAACATGCAAAGATTGATTATTTGTACGGCTGAAGGACTTGGAATGATTTTAATTTTCATAAAGTTGAAAAAATACCAAAGTTTGAGATAACGCAAATTCCGACCTTTCTAAAATATTAATTTAAATAATCCCAAGTTGCATTTAGTGCATGGAAATAAAATCATTTTAGGTTTATGTTTAGACAAATAATTAATTGTGTCCTATTTTTTTTAATTAAAGGAGGGGTTATTATATCAATATAGTTGGTATTTACTGTTGATGTATTTTGTAAAAAATTTTACAATTCCACGAAAGTCTCTAGTTTTCAATATCTAAAGTGTTCAACTTTTTTTTTCTTAGTAATTATTATTAGTAAGATGAATAAGAATTGTACTTATAAAATACGATTTGATGTTTAAATAAGTTTCTCATGTCAATATATTATTAAATTTATAATTAATGAGAACATAAATAAAATACTTTAGTGNTAGTTATAATATAATTTATTTTGTTTGTGAACCTTACCTACATGGGTTTAGTCTTGGTTTTAGACCCATTGACCCATTTACGTTATTTGAGTAAGTGTTTGATGATGTTTTGATAACAAATTCAGAGTAGTCGGTATGTCACAAGTAGTTGGCCAAGCCACCTAGTGATAGTCATATACCATGGAAGTTGAACATGTTTAGGTACAAATACTTAGGACATATTCAGTTGTAATTCACACTACATCGTTTTAGGACGAGACCAATACTGATGTGGCAATGGGGTACACGACCATATATAGTATGTGTTAACTCATAAAAAATATGATAAATAGTTGAGCTAAACTATGTAAGATGTTGAAATTAATTCTTCCTAAGAGTTTTCTCATAAGTTTGATGGAGAGGTAAGTGAGAGTGAAAAGAAAATACATTTATTTCCTTTTCTTATAAGTTATTATTTTAGAAGTTTATCCAGGACTACACTGCTTTTTATCAATAGTTCTGGTCAAGTCTTAATTTTTGTCTTTTTTATCAATAGTTCTGGTCAAGTCTTAATTTTTGTTTTAACAGATCAGCCAGACAAAATAACTGATAATTTTCCTACACAGAAGAATAAATGTTACAATTATATTTGCATCAAATCAATAGATCAAATGTTTCAGACAATTTCAGTTTATTTGTCCATATGAATTTGAACCAAAGAAGTACAAAAGGCTATGACACTGAAAAAAACTACCAGCCCTTATCACATTCTTTAGAAATGAGAGACATGAGCATAAGGATCTTATTTTTTTTTGGTCATGATCAATAAGATTAAGGGGTCACGATCTCAATGTAATTGATTATCAGTTCAGCAACTATTGATGATAATTCAGTTCAATGCTACTATAAAAAGATGTGTATATTATTAACTTGAAAACCTATAAGATCACACCATAGCAAGCATAACATTTACANTGGTAATCCATCTCAAATAACATCCAACATCTCAAATAAAACCTTTTACTTTGAACAATATCTAATTTTCTTCTTCTTCATTACATCCATTGTTTAGTACACTCTCTTGACATAATAGTTAGTTGATAATATATTTAATAAAAGAAACAATACAAATAAATTTACCAATTATTACTGATGATCGTTGAAATACTACAAACTGTGAAGACAATGAGTCTTGATGATTTTGCAACAAAAGTGTCATCATTGCCTTCATTTCCCTGACTTGTGATATCAATGAAGATACCTATAATACAAAAATTTAATTAAANAGTGAGAAATATGATATACCTAACATGTTAGTCTTAAAAGGAACAAACCAAGTAAATATTTATTAAATATTCATTAACCTCAGATTGTAATTAAACATTAGCAGAAGTCACTGAAGATACCTATAACAGAAAAATTTATTTAAAAAGTGAGAAATATGATCTCTAACATGTTAATCTTAAAAGGAACAAACCAAGTAAACATTTATTAAATATTTATTAACCTAAAATTGTAATTCAGCATTAGAAGGAGTAGATGAAGATGATCCACTATGAGAACAAGCATGGACTCCAACGACTTTTGATGAACAAGGATCCAAACTTAGATCACGAATACGTCCATAATGCTCTTGGCTTCCTAAAATATGAGCCAATGAATCTAAACTTGATATTTCTTTTCATTGAGACGGTGCTTGTAGATTCATATTTCTTAAAATATGTGTTTAACTGTTTACTTGCTCTGAATGATTGAAGTTAGATTCTCTTTGTCCCATGGCAATCATTTCCTAATCTGACACTGTATTGCATAATTTAATGTATGGTATATGTTATTCTTTGGGTGTTTATATTTCTAGGACTAACTGACCAAGAAAGTCCTGAATTCAAATAAATTCTCACATTCTGAAACATTTCGTTTGTTATCTCATATACATTGCCACAGTCGATGGTTCAATTTACAAGAGGCACTTAATAGTCATAAGTGAGGGAACAACCATTGAGGGTGTCCGTTGTGTATCTGATGCCGTGGAGTTACTTCCACGTCAAGCAGATATGCAAAGAGCTCGTATTCGCATTGTGGTAATTATCTTTTAGTCTACCACATCAGTTACATAGTGTCTTAATCTCACTCTATTTGTAAAAAGTTAATGAAGTTGCCTTTTTTATGCAAATTAATATGTTTGATATATAAGTGGTGCAGATCCTATGAGGAAATGGATAGCTCAACTCCTTTCTGGGAAAAAGTTATTGCCATCATATAAGGAAATGATGAAATCAATTGACGAGTTTTATCATTCAAAAGAGGTTGTTGCTATTCCTAAACGTGACACCCATGAAATGGGAGACTTTGAGGTTAACTTCACTCAACTTCAATCCTTCTTTCTAAAACCTAATTAGTTTACTTAATAAATACATGTAATTCTATTTCTAAGTTAAAAACTATTATAATTAATAGTTTTTTACCATGTGATTATGTATCGTTATTTATTTTATGTTAAACTTATTTCCTATAAAATTTAATATCTGATTGTGAAATGGTCTTTTAACATCAATACTTATGCTCACCAAACAGGATCAATTACAAGGATT
>NW_014541975.1:104257-109536 GCF_000741045.1 Vigna radiata var. radiata | reverse complement strand
TCAATTGGCGAGTCAACTTAAATAAGGACTTGGATTTGAATCTTATAAACCGAAAGAAAATAATAGAGCTTTATCTCCTAAAATAGATTCATTGACTAATCTTAAATTAAACTGAAGGTTTAAAAAAATGTCCTTTTGAGAAGGTTCAGAGTTCTACTTACTTTTTAAAAGTTTTCTAAAATTTTCTTAAAGCCATAAATAATCTGGATATGCGCTCATCTAGTCAAATATAGTTTTTGCAGCATAGTCAAAACCTTCAACTCAGATTGTTCTTTCCATGCAATATTTCAACATTTTAACCGGTTTGCTCAAGACCAAAGTTACACAATTTAAAGCCAGTTTAATGACATAAAATCTTATACTCTATCCAATAAAATCCTTAGAAGATAAGAAAATTAAAGGAAACAGATATAACAGAAAAATTGTTCAAAATAAAATCGTCACAATATAAGTGCAACTAAATCATGAAGATTGAAGAGATAAGATGAACATACCAAAAAAATTTGAGTTTGAAGAGTTGGAGATAGAATGTTTTGTACTGTAGTGATAGAAATCGCCTAATAGATTCGTGGAATTTATATTATAATGAATTTTAAAAAAATATTTAATAATAGATATTTTTGTTTTATTATACTACAATAATATATCTATCTATATATATATATATATATATATATATATATATATATATATATATATATATATATATATATATATATATTAGTAATTTTGAGTTTATATATTTTTGGTTACTAAAATAAAAAAAGTAGTCACTAATTCATTGACTAATTTANATTTATATTATAATGAATTTTAAAAAAATATTTAATAATAGATATTTTTGTTTTATTATACTACAATAATATATCTATCTATATATATATATATACATATATATATATATATATATATATATATGTATATATATATATATATATATATTAGTAATTTTGAGTTTATATATTTTTGGTTACTAAAATAAAAAAAGTAGTCACTAATTCATTGACTAATTTAGAATCCAATATTCATAAATAGTTAAAATATTGGAAGTTAATTAGTTAACAATTTCTAGTGTTTGTCAAATGTCAATATATCACTGATGGATAGTGGAAATGTTCTATTCCAAACTAATTTCACTCTCTTTCTTTTGCATCTAAATTACGAGACTTCAAATTGAGAATTCCAATATTCAATCATTGAAAATTCTTGTTTCGACGCGAAACAAAAAGAAAAGTAACAAAATTAATTTCAATGAGTCAATATATAACAAATACATAATAACAAATCCATAATTACAAATCCATAATCACAAACAATAATCAATAATTAATAATATATACAAATCACAACGAAACACACAATAAATTTTTAATATAATACTATATTACTCAAATAAACAATTTCAAATTTCAAAAAAAATAATATATACAAATATCAATCTAACAAACAATAAATTTTTAATATAATATTATACTATTACAACAAACAATTTCAAATTTTAAAAATAATCTACAAGAGGAAATTCCTCCAAAAGGGTCGAGTGTCATCACCTGTTTTTCCAACTTGTTTTTCCTGTCAACAAAATATTCAAAAACAAAAAATATGATAACACTACACACATGATTTTAATCCTCTAGGCTATTCCTCACCTTTGAATAGGTTGTTTGCCATGTGTTAAAGGAACTAAGTCCCAAGTATGTTACTTAGCAAGAGCATCATATTCTTATTGAATTGCAGAAAACCAGTGATCATTTCAAAGAGCTTGTTTGATACTTTTTGGTTCAAAATGAAAGAGTAACAATTCTAAACTTATATTTAGTCTGCATGGGATGAATATTAACTAGATTAACATGGGGCTAACTAGATCAGTAATTGTGGCAGAGGGTGTAATACCCAACATAAATTCAGAGGAAGAAGACTATGGAATGCGGTTACTAACACATGAGAAAAATTAATTGAACTCCAATTAATGGTTAAAAATTGCACTGAACCAAAAAATAATTTATTGAACTAAATTGAACTAGAAGTTATTTCAAACAAACTGAACCAAATTACTTTCTTTTCCTTACAAATTAAAATCTATTATTATTTAAAAACCTTAAAAAAATTAACTAAATAGATAGAAAATATTTATCTTACTCAAGAACATATGTTTTCCTATAAATAACAAAATTAAAAAGTTGAGATGAGACAGGTCGACCTGGGCAGGTAAGGAAAAATGTCGAAACAGGTTGGGATCAAAATTTGGTCGAATTTGGTCAATATGAGCACAGTCGAAACTCGGTCGAGTCAACCTCAGCCTAAACTTGACTGAATTAGGTCGGGAAGACCAATACGAAATTCAGTCAAGTCAGTCTCGACCGATATTCGGCCAAGTCAACCTCAGTCAGAAATCGACAAAATTGGGTTCATGACCATGGTCGAAACTCGGTAGAGTCGGTCCTGACTGAAAATCGAATGAATTTGGCCGAATTGGCCCTAGCAAAAAATTAGTCAAATTCAATTGGGAAGGCCACGACCGAAACTTAATCGAGTTGGACCTAATCAAAATCCGTCAAATTCGACGTAGTTGACCCTGATTAAAAATTAATAAAATTCAATCAGGACGATCATGAATGGTTGAGACGGTCCCAACCAAAATCGATCAAATTCAGTCAAGTTAGTCCCGACCGAAAATTGGACAAATTCAGTCAAGTTGGGTATGGTCGAAACTCTACCGAGTCTGTCTCAACCAAAATTCAACTGAGTCTGCCCTTGTTGAAAATTAACCAAATTTGGTAAGTCAACTTCCGTCGAAAATCAATTAAATTCGACCCAGCTTGCATTAATCAAAGTTTGGTCGAGTTGATAATAACCAAATTGAACTACAATTTTAAAGACTCTCAAACAAATAAAAAATATAAAAATAATTAGTTTTAAATTAATAAATAGTTAAGTGAAATGTAACTTTAAAAGTTCCCTTTTCTAAAATTAAACTATAAAATAGTATAGTTTAATTTCTATTGTAAATAATTCAGTTTTTCAGTTCAATACAGTATAATTAATTAGTAATTCAGTTTTTTAATTTAATATAATACATACTTCAGTTGAATTAATTTTGTCCATTCCGAATATTTTGCATAAGTAATTCCCTTTTTTTTTATATTCAACGAGTAGGATTTTTAGTTACGTTATATTTTACCTATAGTTATTTGAAAATTTAAGGAAATAGAATCTATATTAGAAAATGATATTTTAACAAATAAAAATTTGACAACTTTTGATAATGCTGAGGTGCATTTTATGTGGCTGCTTTCACTAGTACAAAAATAATATTTTATGACGTACAAAAACGAACTATGACGTACATAGTTTTGTACATAAGCTCGGCCCACTTCCAATTTTGTCTTTTATTATCTTTGCTTTTCCTCTCTTTACTGTCACTTGTACGAAGTCCATTTCTCTGCTTTTCTTCTCTGTAATTCTTGTCAAACACGAAAGGGGTTTTTTTCCAGCTTCCATTCACTGTTGTTCTTCTTCGTCGTTGCCTGTAAGTTTCTGCTTCGCTTTTGATTTCTTCTTCTCCATCAGTTAATTGCTTTTCTTCACCGTGAATTGCATTATTTGTGCTTTGATTGTATATTGCCTGAGATGCTCTGAGACAAAATCTCTGCTAGGTCACACCGACACCACCTCACACCGATTGGAAGCTTCCACCGGATTCAACGACTAAGATTATCAGAAACAGAGAATAAGCAAAGGGTGTGTAAATAATATGTTCAAATAACGTAAGATTTTGCTACGTCATAAAATATGTAGACCTATTATAACGTACAAAACTATGTACGTCATAGTTCATTTTTGTACGTCATAAAATATGATTTTTGTACTAGTGAATCAACATTCACAATCACAGTCTAGCTAACGTTTTCACACCTACTCAAATTGCTCCTTCCTTAGTTACTTTAGCTTAAAAGATATTGTTATTCACTGGATCATGATGCCGACTGACATTTGAACTCACAAGGAATGACATTTTCATGTCTTCTGCAATACTCAATATTTGATGTATCAAAGACTATTTGTGCATATCATGATATCATTTCTTCAACCTCATTCAATATCTCTTTCTATTGATCATCACTCCGAGAAAAATTGCAAATAAAAAGCATCTCCGTAAATTTCTCCTCTGATTCCATAGTTTTTGTATTTAGATTATTTAATGGTTTAAACCTTTTTTTGGTCCCTAAGTTATAAGCGGATGTTCAGTTTAGTCCCCGTTTTTAAAAATGTAAATCTTTGGTCCCTAAGTTATAAAAATGTATCAAATAAGTCCTTTTTTGACTTGAAATACTATTTTTGGTTGTTTCTTAACAACTGTTACATCTTTAGATTGCTCTGATTTGATTTTTAATAATAACAGTGATAACGGTAATTTTTACCATTATCTATGGTGCATTTTTCTTGCCAAATCAACACTCCTAAAGCTTAAAACACGCTTGATCCTCCTTTTAATCTAACCTTGTGAATAAATTCAGTTTAGGTTATACAATTTAGTTTCCATCACTAATTCCTCAAATTTTGTAGGAACTTTGTTTGCTTTGGAAAGACATTTAAGCTCTTGAAAGTGGAGAACCAAGGAAAAGCCTAGAAGTTGAAGATTTGAAGATGTTTCTCTGCACGAGTGGCGCTCAGGCGCCCCTACAGGGCGCCCAGCGCCCTTTAACTCGCAGTTTTGGCCAAGTGCTCACGCCCAGGCGCCCTTCAGCTCGCTGTTTTGGCCAATTGCTCACGCCCAGGCGCCCTTGGGGGGCGCCCAGCGCCCTTCAGGTCGCTGTTTTGGCCATTTGCTCACGCCCAGGCGCCCTTGGGGGGGCGCCCAACGCCCTTTAGCTCGCTGTTTTCCCTGATTTGTCACGCCTGGGCGCCCCAGAAAAGGGTGCTGGGCGCGACGTTTTGCTGAGTTGGCACCCTAGACCTATAAAAGGCACACAGTCTTCGAGGGTTGCATCTTCTTGGCGGCTGAGACCTGGGGAAACGTTCTTGCACCTCTTGGAGCTAGTTCTGGACAGTGGGAGCTCTCCTCTCCTTCTCCTTGAGTCTCTTCTTCACCATTTTCATTCCATTGTAAGCTAAGTTCATTATTGTTGGAGAGTGATGTAAACTAAGAACTTCTTGTAAATGCACTTGTTCTTAAATGAAAAATGCTTCATTCATTGCTTGTTGGTGTTTTTGTCTTTTACTTAATGCTAGTTATGACTTGATCAACCATAGCTTGATTGTGGGGTTTACTTAAGGTT
>NW_014541975.1:99182-103752 GCF_000741045.1 Vigna radiata var. radiata | reverse complement strand
ATGCATAATTTTTACTTTCATTGCACAATATCAAACAAAAATGGAATCATTCTTTAGTTTAAATTAGTTAGTAATTATACGATAGTAGAGTAATAACGAAGTCTCTTGGGAAACGATATCCGGTCTTACCGGTATTACTACTTGAGCGATTTGGTGCACTTGCCAAAGTCTCAACAAGTTTTTGGCGCCGTTGTCGGGGACTTCGGTTTAATTACTCTACTTTTGTGTGATTTCTAACCTATTTAAGCTTTACTCTTATATTCTTTTTATTTTAAATACATTTTACTTTCATTATTTGTGGGCTAACTTGGTGCTCTAGTACTATTGGCTCTAGTGTATGCAGGGCACAATCCGTACTAGGAGCACACGATCTTCTGAACCTCTCCTCTTAGATCCTGAAGTTGAAAAGACTGCCCGAAGAAACAACAGTAGAAGAAGAAGAGAGAATTAGGCATCTAGAGAAACTTCTCCAGCTCCTGTGACTCCTGAGCAACTCATTGTGCCTGCAGTTGAGCATGAAGTGGAACAAATGGCTGAAAATATGAATGGTGATGGTGATGGGCAAGATAGACGCACTCTGGAGGATTTCAATACCTTTTCAGGGTCGTTTCAGTTCAACAGTATCGCTCGGCCACAAATCAATGCACCAAACATGGAGGTGAAGCCTGCTCTCTTTCATTAGTAGATCATACAATTGAAACTTAATTCATTCATATGATACAATCAACTTCAAACATCTTAACACGCTATGACTTAGACTTGATCGTCCAAACTTAGAATGAATACCGAGCTATGACAGGTTGTGCACTTGTGGTGGCCTCTACTGCTTTGCAAAGCTATTGCCATGGGTTTCATCCTACCACATACACAAGGTTAGTCCGTTACCGCGCAATAGGCCTCCAAGTAGCGCCTACACTAGGACCTCCTACTACTCTCACCACATGAATCAATCTCTCTATTTGACAATGAAAGATCATTAAAGTGTTAGGATAACCCCCAATACTGGGCTTCTTGTATTCATTCTAATAACACTTAAACCACATCGAAAGAGTCCACATAAGAACCCATATAACCATCCGTGAAATCATTAGAATCCATATAATTATACATATTTTCACAATTGACTCACTACTCATTACTTGATACTCATATAGTACTCAAACACCATTCTAAAATAAATCATTTACATAACTCAAACCAACAAAGAACAAAGAAGAAAAAAGTACATAGTAATTTGGTATAATCACTCAACGCACACATTCGTTGAGCGAAACTCACCAGACAATGGACCAGATCCTCAATTCACTCGCTCAGTGCATACCATTCGCTATCCGAATAAAACTGATAGTGCTCCCAAACCTCAACAATTTGGTCAACGCATACCATTCACTAAGCGAATAAAACTGACAATGCTCCTAGACCTCAACAATTCACTTAGCAAATACCATTCGCTAAGCGAAAGTCCTCAGACAACAAACCCACATCTACCACCACTCGTTGAGCGAATCCACTCGCTCAGCGAGTCTGCATAATTTTGTAGCACCAAATCTACAGAATTAGGCAACCTACACCAAATTTACCAATTCCAACTATTTTTCCCAACTTCTAACTCTCATAAATTGTGTTATATACTTACTTATACTCATTTAAGGATGTTTAAACACTTATATCCTAAATTTAAACAAGGACACTCAAAAACTCAACTTAGAGACCCAAAATGAATTCTACCTGTGGCACAATTCCAAGCAACTTAAGGACTCTAGCAAGTCCTAAATGACTTACCAAGATTGTCCAAATTGACCATTTGCACATAGAACTACAAACTCAATTTTTCACTAACTCACTTCCTCCAAATTGAGTTCTAACACAAGTAGAACCCTACCTCATTACCACCACACCCTCCTAACTCAATTATCTAACAGTTCCAAGTGTTTAAACAAACTTAAACCAATTCATAATATACCTCAACTACACCAAACCAGTCCAACAACCTCTTTCTCACTATTTCACTACTTCAAACCTCCAATTTTGACCACACAACCTAACATAAATATTTCTTTTCTCCTTTGATTGTCAATTTGCACAATTCAATTCATCAACATCAATTCCAACATCACACACATACTTACAACATATTTCACACGTGAATCAACAACCATCAACATACAAAGCATGCATTTCATTCATTTACTATAAACACAAGACCACATTTTCTCAAACAGTTTAACTATCATGACCCATCAAACTCATACCACATATTTCTATTAAAATTAGTTATCTAGCTTCCCTTACCTTAGAGAAACGCAGCACTGCTCTAGAAAACCCTGACCGATATCCGCAAGAAAACTTTGCAAAAACCTGCAACTCACCAACTGGTGATAGGAAACCAACCTCAGGACCTAATTGAAGTTAAGAATTGAAGGGAAAGACTACTTGATACATGCAAACAAAATCCATTGCATGATCAAGGTTCAAGTACTCACAAAGAAAGAGGGAAAACAACTTACCAACTCGAATCAAGAAATTGATCGATAGGAATTGTAGTCCTCGACGTCAGGATTGCCTAGACACTTCCTGATAATAAAGAGTAAGAATTTGTAGAGAGAAGTGAGAGAGAATGAAGAGGAAAGAGTTTAAAGAGATAGACGATGTTTTAGATGATGAGATGAGCTTTATAAAATTCTATTTATATTATAAGATTATTTTTAAAAATAATATACTTGACCTTATTATTTTAATATAACTATTTACTCTAATACACTATTTTATAGGTTCTTATTTTTTATATCTTTTAAAAAGCACAAAATTGTATTTCATATTTTACAATCCAAAATATAAAAATAGTATTATGGAATGTAATCTCCAACATATACATTTGTATTATGTAATTTAGAATGCGTTTTTGTTTATTTTTTAAATATATAATTCAAAATATAAAAAAATGTAATCTAAATTATACACCGAAATACAAAAACTTGTGGGCAGGTTAAAATCTTGGAGGTAAAAAAAAAAAATTGGCCCTATGCATTATTTGTGAAAAAAAAAAAAACCTTTAACCCTTGAGGAGTGTTTTTTGGTGTACCTCTAGTACTTTTTCCCTACACCTTATTTTTTTTAAAAATTCCACAATTTTTCTTGGTATTTTTTTTTTTTTTAACTTTTTTCTGTCCTAATAATCTCACAGATTTCGAATTTGAGATCTAGAACTAAGATGTTGCACCTTCTTTCTTCTTCTTTTTCATGTTTGTTTTAGTGCATGACATTCCATTTGTTATTCTTCTTCTTTCTCAATGCATACTTGTTTGAATAATTATTTTTTTATCACGAATTTTGAAATATGATAAAATCTTTAATAAATTTTAAAATTACTTAAAAACCTCAGAAAAATTTCAAAATCTATTCAACATTTTTTTTCAAATTTTAGTTTTTAATTTAAAATATAATAAATATTTATTTTAATTTAATATTTTAATATAATTTAATATATGTTAATATTTTAATATTTTAAAATATATTCTATTAAATTAAAATAAGTAAAAAATGGAAAAAATGTAAAAACTAAAAATTTAAAAATAAAAAAGTTATAAATTTTATTTTTAGATTTAAAATTGAATAAATATTTAATTTAATTTAACATTTTAATATAATTTAATATATTTTAATATTTAAAAATATATTTCATTAAACTAAAACACGTAAGAAAAATTTAAAAAAGTTAAAAAAAAATGCAAAAAGTAAAACTATAAAAATTTAAAAAGTCATAAATATGTTAACGGATTTCTTTACTGTTTAATATATTTTTCTAAATTTTGTTTTTTAATTTAAAATTAAATAAATATTTTAATATAATTTAATGTGTATTAATATTTTAAAATATTTTTTTATTAAACTAAAACAAGTAAAAAGTATTTTAAAAAATTAAAACAAAAAATGAAAAAAAAAATAGAAAGTTAAAAAAATCATAAAATGGGTGAAGGATTTCGAATTCTTTCAAAATGGTCTTCAACTAATTTGTAAAGTCGTAATTCGTTGAAGTTTTTAATAGATTTCGAAATCTATTAATGTTTTTAACTAATTTTAATATTCGTTGAGATTTTTAAGAGAACTATCGATAAATTTTTAAATTTGTTGAATTTCTTAATAAATTTTAAAATTTGTTAAAGATTTAAATGATTGATTATGTGAAAATGCAGTAAGAAGTCTTAAGGAGAAAGACCAAAACTCTATATACAAATTGTATGGGAGTTACTCCCTGTAACTCCCCAATTTCAACCTCCACCCTCCAATTTTTTTGGATTTTTTTTTAAATACAAAATTAATTTTTATGTTTTTTTTTTATTTTTACCGTTTTATCCCTATTTACTAAAGTTAACCTACTCTTTTACCGTCTGTCTCAGTCAAAACACACAAACTCAGATTCCTCTCCTTCGTATTCCCACCCCCACCCCCACCAAAGCTTTTGAAACGCTCCTCCTCCAAACGCTCTCTGCAACTCTCACTCTCCCATTTATACGTTAAAAATATATTTAAAAATAATACATCAAAACATATAAATTCCATTATTAAAATA
>NW_014541975.1:88771-99082 GCF_000741045.1 Vigna radiata var. radiata | reverse complement strand
AATAAAATAAAAATCTAATAAAAACAAATCCTAAAAAATAAAACTAATAAAAACAAATATTAAAATATAAATCTTAAAGAAATAAAACTAATAAAAACAAATCCTAAAAAATGAAACTAATAAAAACAAATCTTAAAAAATAAAACTAATAAAAATAAATCTTAAAAAATAAAACTAACAAAAACATAATCTAAAATAATCTAGAAAACCCTTAAACGGATGTGGGGATGTCAACATCCGTTTAAGGGTAAACGGAAGTCGCCTTCCGTTTTAACGGTTTTACTAACCTGGACTCGAAGAGGATCGCTGCTTAAAGGTTGGATACACAACCACCACACCAATGTAATGCAGAGATATAATAATTGAAGGACAAATTCTCCAGAAGAAATCGATATCTCAATTATCACTTGAAATACAAGAAGAATGGGAGAAAGAATTTCTAGAAAAATAGAACAAAGAATTCTGGAAAAAGAGCGTAAAGATGAAAGCATGAAAATAAAAAAAAAAAAAAAGATTTTGTGGGGGTGGGAGAATAAAATTATAAAATTTTATTTCTAAATATAAATTTTTGCTAAAGGATAAAATTAGAATAGAAAAAATAGAGCAAATGACAAAAATAGAATGGGGGGTGGGGGTTAGAATTGGGGAGGTACAGGGAGTAACCCCCAAATTGTATTTGGTATAATGATTCAAGCAATGATAGTAATGGATAGCTTCTTCCTGCACTACCTTACATTTCGTCTTCCACTCCCATGTAAAGAAAATGTCCGATTTACCATTTCTTGATTATGTCATTAAGAAGTGAAAATAAATTTCTTTGTTCTTCCTCAAAAATTTGAAGCTACCATTTTGTCTTTCCAAAAGGTGGCTTCTGAATTACAGATTCTGAAAGATTTCCGGAAAATCCAGAACAACATTTTTGAATCAATTTTCAGAACTTGATTTCCGGGAACAAAATTTCCAAAACATATTAAATGTGTTCCGTAATAATTTTTTCCAAAATAAAATTTTTGAAATAAACATTCCCAAACTCATAAAATGTCTTCCAAAATGAGTTTTCCAGAGTATTCATATGCTTCTGAAAAAGTTTTGCAGACATGGATGTTCCGGAAAAAACTTTAATTGATTTATTTATTTTTTCTGTATGTTCTCTCTTCTTCCCATGCAACATTTTCACTCGCTTCTTCCTTTGCAGCAGCGGTGTGGTGATGATGGTAACGGTGGTGTGATGTTTAGCAATGATGAATAGGGTTTAAGTCTTTTCCTAAATAAGTTAGTAATTATAGGGTGCAGCAAACAGTAGCCTTTTAACTTCAAAAAGGACAAAATGATAAGTCTTTTTAAATATATGATTGGACATATAGCAAAGTTATAAAAATTTAGAAAATAGTATTTTAGAAATCAATCATCAGGAGGTACTTAATCGACCACGATAACAAAATTTATGTTTCTACCCGATTAGTTTCTTTAATAGAGCAAGTAAGTTTCGACTCATTTTTCTCTTTTTGTTCTTAGTTGAGATCATGCTTGATGATCTCTTGTCACGTGTGAGTTGTAATGTCTTTTCCTAATTTCCTATTGATAAGAGGTCATAAAGGTTCTCTCTTATCTCTGTTTGGTGTTTTGTAAGTGTTTCTAGAGTTTCTTAAGCTCTAAGCAAGGGTTCGGTGTTTATAGAGGTCTGTTGTTTCAGTGTAAGATAAGGGAAGCTAGTGTTTGTCTTTAAATTTGATAATAATGTGTGAAATTGTGACAACTGGTATGTATGTTATTGTATATTGTTGGCTATGTCTAAAATGATTGTTTTAATGTTAATGAATGGTATAATGCTTTATACATTGTGTGAATTATGTGTGAAATTGGAGTAACTTTGTGAATGCAGTTGGTATGATTGTGTTGGTGTTAAATTTGGTGAAAATGTTAAGAGTAAAGATGAGAGTAGAGTTATAGGTCAATTTGGTATAAAATGGAGGTTTGAAAGGTGATTTTCTGAAATACTAGTCTAAAGTGAGAATTTGTGATTCAGGACAGTTAATTTAGTCATTTGTAACTTATTAGGGATGAGAAATAGTTGTAATGTGTGTTAGAATGGAGTAGTAATCATTTTGGAGTATTTACATTATTTAGGTGTATTTTGGAAGTTTGAACTAGTGAGATTTTGAATTTTAGGTTCTATGTATAAATGGTCATTTTAGAGAGTGTTAATAAGTCATTTAGGACTTATTAGTAAGTTGTTTAAAAATGAGCTATAACTTGTGGAATTCCATTTGGATCTCTAAAGTGAGGTTTTAGTTAATTTTGAATTGGAATCTTGTGATCAATCACTTTAAAATGAGTTTAAGTTGGTTTAGATACATTTGTTTATGTCCATTTGAGTTTAGAATACAATCTAGGAATGTTAGAAGTTGGGAAGGATGCATAGGATAGGTCATGAGGGGTGCAAATTCTACAGATTTGATGCTGCAGAATTATGTAGTCTCTCTAAGCGAGTGCATTTTAGTTGAGCGAGCAGAACACTTCTAGATGAGCGAGTGTAGTCGCTAAGCGAACAGAACCCACTGTTTTTGTTTTTACACAACGAATCTTAGTGGTTGTGTGATTAAGCTAGCAGAAACTTTTAGCTGAAATAACATAATTAGTGATTAAGCAAAAATATCATATTTTCAACTAAGTTTTTATATATTTTCTTGAAGTGCGTTCAATGTATGTGATTGTTTAAATGATTGATTTATAATACTTATTGTGAAACATGAATTGATTTATAATATGAATTGGAAACAATAATATGTATTTGGTTTCAAATGGATTCAATGTAAAGGTGAAGTGATATCAATGGTTTCACGGTTGGTAAAATAGGTTCCACGGAGGGACTCCTTCGGGTGGTTTCAAGTATCTTTAGAATGAATACAGGGAGCTCAGTATTGGGGTTATCCTAACACTCTGATAATCTTTTATTCTCAAGTAGAGAAGATTGACTCATTGGTGAGAGTAGTAGGAGGTCTTAGTCTAGGTGCTTCCTGGAGGCCTACAACACGGTAACAAACTAACCTTATGTGGGTAGTAAGGTAAAACTCATTGGCAATGACTTTGCAAAGCAATAGAGGCCACCACAAGTGCACAATCCGCCATAACTCAATATTCATTCTAATTCCAAAGAGTCGACATAGGTCATTGCATGTTAAGATGTTTGGGATGGATTAAATTATATATGATTTATGTATGAAATGCTTTAAACTTATGATGCATTGCTTGTATATCTAGCTTATCCTTGTTTTTTTTGTTGTTTTTCTTTGTATGTTGTTTCCATTTTGCGATAATCACCTAATGGTGTGAGCTTATGAAGTTGTCTTTTCACTTATTCCAACAAAAAATGAAAATGAAACAAAAGTATAAATAGGTGGATCTACAGAAGTATATCTCTTTGTAGAAGGTTTGTTTTACTTAGTTGTTCTTTTAACATCTATGTAATTTTTTCCAGTGCCATTAACCAATAATTTTTCTAACCATGACATGCATATTGATTATTTATTTATTATCTGACTTTCTTAATAACAAATCTTCGCTGGGAAAATTAATTGCTTTTGCTTTTTTTAAGTGGATATCTCCTCTCATTTTAATCATATATTTTATAAATTCAAAATTTTACTTCAAGTGATCGAATCCAATATTTCTCGGGCATTAACTAATTCGTATAATACTAATAATGGAAATTAATCTTTATATTATAAATCTGAGATCTCATTTCTTTTAATGTGTTTGTACATAATATTACTCATTTTATACATATCCTTTTGTATCTTTCTATCAAATATTTCATGTTAGTTGTTTTTTTAACTTCCTTTCGCATTAAGATTTAATTTTCCTGTAATACGAATTTAATTATTTTTTAAAATTTATCTTTATATCAAAATTTCCATTTTTTTTCAAAATCTTTTCCATTTACATTAAGATTTAATTTTCCTTTGATACGAACTTAATTAATTTTTAAAATTTATCTTTATATCAAAATTTCCATTTTTTTTTCAAAACCTTGTCACTTATATTTTCAATAACCCTGCCATAGAAAGAATAGTGCCGATGTGTAATTAAAACAAAATCATTTTAGCTTCCTAGAAAAATAGTCATTATTTCTTCAAAACGTTCAAACTAACATTCAATTAAGATTTCAGTGCCTATTTGATTAAGAAAATATTCCTATTCAATTTGTGACTTCTAAAACATCACTAAAATTACATCATTACTTACATCTTCCAACTATTTTAGACAAATTACAAAGTGCTCAACATTTGATATCAATTTACACTACCATGTTGACAAAAAGAAAGAATGAAGAGAAAAGCTAAGTTTAAAAGTTTCACCAAGAAAGACAAAATGATTGCAAATTCAAAAAGAGAACTTATCAGGCAGGGATAGCAGATAGATGTCACCCTAAATTATGTTAAAATTCCAGAACCCAGTTCTGCAAAAAATCATGCTTATTGGTTCTGGTTTAACTTGGCTTTTCTGTTAATCTGGCCAACTATAATCAGCCCTACATCAACTTACCCCTTTTTGCTGATATAGATTTTCTTCTTGACATGATCTCAGCTGCCCAACTTTTTCCTATTTCAGTTTGAAACTTCCCTGAAGAGCAGGTAAAAGAAAAAGTGGTTGACAAAGGTTCAAATAAAAGTTATGAGCATTTCATTTATAGCTAGAGTTTCAATTCTACCTGCAGTTGAAAGGAAAAATTCATCCAACACTTTTCCATGTTCTGCACAAGTTTTAATTACATAGCATTACAAAGTGTATCGTGAAGAGTATGAAGCAAAAAGCTAATGTAGAATTCGCTTTAGGAAGAACTATCAATTATCAACACATTCAATGATAAAAGAGCTGGAGGAGTTCATCTGTCTTAAGAATTCCAAACTTAAGGTGGTGTCACAGTAAGAATTCAACGATCATACTCCAGAATATATCTATTTATAACGTACCTACTTCATACTCCAGAGCTTGTAGAATCAGTTCAACCTGATAAGAATGTCAGGAAAAGGACAAAAATACAATTAGAAATGAACCACAATGTTATGAAAGCATAAAAAGTAATGCTTTTTACACTTTAACTATGATATTTTTTTTGTCTAAATTTGTTAGTAAAAGTTTTAAACCCCTTGTGTATAACTCTCAGGAGTCTTTGTACCTTTTTACACTTTAACAAATTCATTCATGAGTCTTTGTACCTTGTCAAAATCCTTCACAAGATTGGCCTCTAAAGAAGAATTGTTTTCATACTCTTCCCAAAGTTCTTTAATCTCTTCAGCTGTAATAAGACAAATGTGACCTTCAGTAAATTTGATGCAAAATTTAGAATCTCTGTAAAAAAAATTCAAGAAAAAAAATTCATGAAACCTCTCATCCCTCCACCAAGAAGTTCACACATTTTATTCAAAGCTTCCTGCTCTCTTCTGCTCTTTTCAGCCTTGGGCACACCGTCAGAAGGTGTTATGTCTCCTACAATAGCTATTGAATGCAAACCAAACTCAAACTTCAGTAAGTTATAAATAAGCACTGTATCAAAGAAGACTTAATACATTAACAAAATCCTATGTATATTTGAAGAAAAACAATGTGTTCAGTAATCACAATCACATACAACTAAGTAAAAGTTCACAGAACAAAGTTAAATAATCCAACATCCTCTAACAGAATTTTGCCTTTTTATTTTACATATTATAAACTCTATCTTCCACTAAAGAAAATGAAACATGTAATACCTTTATCAAATGTTTATCAGGCTATGTTTGGTCCACTTTCTTTTACGGCTTAACAATTACTGTAAAATTAAAGCTCAAAATAAGCTTTTAAAAATTAAGTAGAAGTTGTTCAACAGTTTTCACTTCTTCAGCAATTCATCCAGTTAAAAAATGTTCCATTTGGGTTTTAATATAAGGAAATGCAACAACAATTGAATCAGAAGAAACGAGAAAGATACCTTCTGCAATATCATGCACGAGTGCTATTTTAATACACCTGTACAACAGGAAAAAAGAATTTAAAGAGAAACTCAAGGGGATAACCTAAAGCAAATCTAATAAATATAAATAACAGGAATAGGGGCAAGAAAACAAAGTAACTTACTGCAATAAAAATGAATCTACAGAGATAAGAAAGTTTTGGACCAAAATCAGTGAGGTGATCACCCGACTAGACAGATAATATTGACAAGGCAAATTACAGATCTCATAGACAGAGAAGTATCTGACTAATTTGTGACAACAAGAAATTACCTAGCAGCTTTGCAAATGGATCAGAGGGGCCAAGCTAGAACAGGAACTTTGGAACGGGAAATTCATTGTTCAGGCATGATTTAATGCAAGATTTAAAAAAAAAAATAAAACAGCACAGCAGTAGAATGGTTTGGTCCTAGCTTAAGTCAATATCTCTAGCAGCACAAACTGTTTCTTATTTTAGGTTACTCTTTCTATGAAAGGCATGGTCCAAAGCAGGATTTGCAACTTAAGCCATAAAACAACCTAATAGCATTGAAAATTTAATAATTAGTACAATGTTCCAAACATTGGATGAATGCACAAATCCATGTAATTTACCCTTTAGTCTTTAAGGACATTCTAAAGATTTATCAAAGAGACCAATAAAGTAACCAAACCTAATATAACATAAGCATAGAATAGTAAGGAAATAATGTAAAACATAAAGGCCACGACTATTTAATAGAAGACATAATTCACTGAAACCTTTCAACATTCATCAAATAGGACATATGTTCCAAGCTAAATGGTTTCTATATCCAACCAAAGACAATATTAAAGTAATGTACCCTACTTTCACATCTTCAATCATGGAATATAAGCATGCATCTCACAACAAAACAGAAATGACCATCACACAAGTATATATATTGAGAATTTCAATGAGAAACCTTTCTCTATTCAATCCTGGAACATCACCAGCAATCAACGCCATTAAAGCCATGCGGTACATATGATCAGCAATCGATTCAGCACCTTTTATCCCATGATTAACCCATCCTTTCCTTTTTGTGGTCTACAAGGCATATACATGCAAAGAGAGAACATATTATTTTTCTTCAGCATAAAAAGGCTAAAACATACTCACATACAAATGTATAGTAAGAATATATACAAAAAGAAAAATCTTAAGCTTAGTCAAAATGTGCACATTTAGAACAGGTATATTGTTTTAGGAATATGAAAATGACATGCGAAAGAATGTATTACTGACAATAATCACTGTTTCGTTAGTATATGTGCTTTCATAAGAAAATGTACTGATAGTAAACCTCAAATAGCCTATGATTACAAGAATAATGAAAGCGGTGGAGTAAACCTTATTGGCTACTGATAGAGAAATAACAGAAACTGGTAAAAACTGAAAATGAGAGTAAGAGTGCTGGATCCGGGTACATAATAAACCTTTACAGTTTAAAAGGTTTGATATAGGAGAAAAAAAAGGATTAAATAAAGGACAGATATAGCGTTTTATATCCGTTATTATTAGTTGGAGATTTTTTTCTGTTATATTTGTTAAAGAAATTTATTTCCAGTCATACAAGTGCCCTGGTTTCACCATGAAGAGAATAGGAAATTTTTTACTTTGTATAAAATGGAAATTCCAATGTAGAAAAAGAGATTACTCCTTTTGGGGGGTAAACTTGTTTATCTCGGTCTTTGTAATTCTTGATACTCGGAGAAATAGAGGTGATGATCTATTCTTGAGAAAAGGAGTATTTGCTTTTCCCGCTACAGTTTGGCAATCTCTGAGTCTGTCCTAACAAAGGGTATCTATTCTTGATTTAAATTGAAGTATCTCAAAATAACTCACTTTATATCCATGATGATAAACTAATTCTTACTTTCTCACTTTACACAGTATTCGTCCATTAGAAAGTAGAAGAGTTAAATCCTAGACCACTAGTGTTCTCCCCCTAAGTAAATTTCACTTTAACGTTAATGAAATCCAATTTAGTATCTCTTAGACAGAGATTCATTTTCTCAAGCTTCTTTAACATCCCCCTTTTCGACCCTCAAACCAACCCAATAGTCTAATTTGAAAGAAGCCACCTACCAACAATAACAAAAGGCAGCCAATTCCCCAAACACCCTTCTCATGCAATGGTACTACCAATAAAAAATGCACTCACCTTCATCCACAGAAGCATGCGTTTCCTTAACCAAAACAAAAAGAAAACACTTTGGTGCTTTCACCATTTCCAGTACAAGGGGCAATTTGAAAGTCTTCATTCCACCACATAGAACAGGATTAACAGAAAACAAAAAGGGAAAGTGACACCCACAAACCTACCCAACCGACGCAACATAAAAAAATGACATCATATATGATACAAGATCACAAAAACCATATCTTTTTTTATTCTTTTCCATCAAAAGGGGGTAAATTGGGAACTCCGAGATCACACACACAACAGAAGATGGAACCAACGGATCAGAAATTTCACAGGAAAACTTGAAGGAAAAGTGACTGATTGTTTTTGTAGCAGTTGGAAGGTACCTTAAGCCGGTGGCAGAGAGTGAGAAAATCAATCACCGACGACGAAGATGATAACCCAACTGCAGCATGAGAGTGTTTCTTGGCCGAACCAACGGCATCCGAACCAGAGGCCTGGGACCGAACCGAGACTAGCCTGAGGATCGGAGTGCGAAAGAAGACCGATGGCGTGAGAACCGAGCGAGAGGGCGAAGTGCGATGCAGCGCCGGAACGCAACAACGAGGAGTGGTTGAATAATGAATCGCCATTTCTTCGTTCTTTTTAAGAAAAAATTATTTTTTTTAAATTTGATGTCCGCGATGAAGAGAGAGATAATAGGGCACTGCTTGAATTGCGTTGCGTTTTTAATCTTATGTGGACATTTTTTTTTGGAAAATGATATATGAACAACAACTTTTGACAACATTTTGACACGGGACACGTGTCAAAATGTGAATGGTCCACGTGGAAAAAAAAATTAAAAATAAGAATGATGTGGAAATAGAATTGGGGAAAAGTTTGAAAATGGGGAAGTTCATTTTCACATTTCAAAATTTGAATATGAGGCAAGATGAGAGAGAACCCAAGCTTAGAGAGAGAAAGTGAACCCTAGAGTGAGTCNCGCTCCCTCCCACCCAGCCAACCTGCCTCTTCCAACAAATGTGCCGATGCAAGCGTGGTCCGTCGGAGTTCCGCGTGACGAAGTGGTGTTCGTTCCGGTGACCGACGACGTTAGAAGCTTTGATTGGAACCGCCACCAACATTAAAGGTTGGTTTAGTTTGTTTAAATTTGTTAGGGCATTTATGTGTTGTTGTGTTTTTTGGGCATTTTTCAAAGTATGGTTTAGTGTGGGTTGAAGTTGTGTAGAAGATTTAGTGGTTGATGGCGTTTTTAGGTGGAAAGTATGAAGTTTTTTTCTANTTTTTTTNACCATTTACTGGTTTAGTTCTTTCGACACAATTATTATGTCATTTATATACAATTCCATGTTCAAGGAACCATTTTTTGTAAAACTCATGGTGCAGAAACTGCAGCGGTAACAAAGACAAAATAAGTGGGGACTTCATACAAATGTTTTGCACAACCAGGTCAACTACGTTGCAGGTACAACACTTGCACACTCCAAGCCAACCAAACTTGTAAGTTTTTAATGTTTATTTCTGCAAATAAAAAATTTTATTGTTTCATTAATATGTTAAATAACATTATTTGTATCTTGGACTTTGTTTGATGTAGATATGATTGTGGAGTTATTGTTTTGAAATTTATGGAGTTGTGGGATGGTGTTGAGAAATACGAAGGCAACACAATGCCCACTTAAAGAACTGTAAGTTATACAAATTTTCATTATTGGGAGCTTTGATACAAGATGTTGCATTTTATTGATATGTTGTGCATTTATCTCTTTGCAGGAGGAACTGCAACANGTTAGGGAGAAGTGTGTCTGTGATTGGATCTTGGATGTGGACAGTGTGTGGAGGGATGAAGTGTTGCAAGATTTAGGCCTTATGTAGATGTTGTTGAATAGGGATTTTTGCAATGCGATTGATGTTTTGCTTACAATATGTATTGATGTTGATTGTACATATTTGTTCTTAAGAATGTTGAAAGAAAAGTAGTTGTTACATTTATTGTTAATAAAATTTGAAAATTAGAATGATCAATGTTTAAAATGTTTGCACTACAGTCGCACTAAATTTGGTTGTCAAGATTTATGAAATATTGTACGTACATGGTTCTATGTAGAAAGAATAATGAAAATAAATTGGCTTAAGTGGTAATGACGAAAAGAAATTAGGCACAC
>NW_014541975.1:64158-88001 GCF_000741045.1 Vigna radiata var. radiata | reverse complement strand
TGATGAGAAAGAAATTAGGGACTCCAAAATGAGTTTCATGTACATAGTTGACCTTCCTGTGCAAAAAGTTCAACTGAAGTACCCACTTATTTTGCCTTTGGTACCAGTTTTGTTCCTCCACCATGACTCTTAGTAATTATGTTTCCTTTACCGCATTTTTGTTCATAAATTGTATAAAAATTGGTTCCAAATTACTTATAATGGGAAAAAATGATGAGAAAGAAATTAGGCATTCCAAAACGAGTTTCATAGTCACAGTTGACCTTCCTGTGCATAAAGTTCAACTGAATTACCCACTTATTTTGCCTTTGGTACTAGTTTTGTTCCTACACTATGACTCTTAGTAATTATGCTTCGTTGGTTTATTGAACGTCCCTGATTCTGAAAGAAAATATCACAAATATGGTCAGCTCAAAAGCTCAAATTGCACAAAAAACCAGAATATGCAAAATGTTCATAACTTGTTTAATTTCAAGTTACAATTCAACCAATAAGTCAAAGAAGTTGGGACTTTCTCACTTCCTAAATGAAAGCGCAGGTTTTAAGTTCGCACGACGACACTCCGATAGCAATGGGTGGCTTGGTGGAGGGAAGACGAGACCGTTTAGGTTTTGCGTACGAACGACGGCACTCCGTCGACATTGGGTGGTTGGGTGGAGGGAAGACGACACCGTCTATGTTTTGCCAACGAACGCCGGCAGTACGACAACACTTCGGTAGTAGCGGTGGTAGGGTGGAGGGAAGACAAGTCTCTCTCTAGTTTTCACGTTCAAAGATTCTCTCTCAAATGTTTCTCAGATTACAAATCTGAAAATGAGAAAATGAAACCCAAATTTGAAACCTGCCCCCAATTCTCATTACCACATCATTCTCATATTAAAAATTCATTTTCCACGTGCACCACTCACATTTGAACACGTGTCCCGTGTCTAAATGTTGTCAAAATCTGTTGTTTACATATCATTTTCCTTTTTTTTTATAGTGTGTTTGGAGCCTCCTGATGTTGGTTTGTGACTACGTTTTATGGTTGGTTAACAATGAAGTTTTTTTTTGAGGGTTGAGTGGGACTGGTGTTAGAATGTGAATGGTACGAATTGTTGGAACCAGACTCCATCTTGGTTCAAATCAGAATTAGAAGAAGTGTTTTGTTAGACATTGCTTTTTAAAATACAATTTACAATTTTTTACCACATGTTTTATTATTGTTTTGATCTCAAGTTATTTATATGATATTTTCATGATAAAGATATTTGGACATTCTATTTTAACAAATTTTTGACATTCGATAGATGTTGTTGTGTTATTAAAGTTTTAAAAAATTCAAAATGAGGTGGAAATTAAAAGATTGAAGGGTTTTTTTTTTGTTTTTCTAGAATTCATTTAGTGGAGTTTGAAAAATAAAAGCTTATTTGTGCGAGAGCGTTACAGAAAACTTCCTTCCATCCACAAGCATCCTCCCACCCACAAGCATTACCATCGTTGACGGAGTATGCAGCACTGTAGTGCTGCTGTTGAGCGGAGCGTTGTCCACACCGTCATTTTGTTGTTTGGAAGCAACGAATGGCGAAACTGACATTGTATTCCCACCCACAAGCGTCGCCGCCACTAATGGAGTTTGCAGCGCCGGAGTGCCATCATTGATCAAAGCATTGTCCGCATCGTCCTTCCGTCGTTTGGAAGCAACAAATGGTGAAACTGTCATTGGAGGTGGTTTTCTAAGGTTGTTGTTATTCCTTTCAATAATGCATTGTTCTTGTTCAATGGGTTTAAGTTGTCTATAAAATTTTGAGTACTTAGGGGTTATTGTGTTATTTGAGTGTTTATCATGGTACTGTTAAGTGTGGTTTGAAGTTTTGTTGATCATTTTTGTGGTTGATGTCGTTTTTGGGTGGAAAGTTTGAATATTTTGGGTTTGTGGTTATTGTTGGGTTATTTTCACTTCTATTTTGTATTATGCTTCATTTCACAGTCATGGATTGCATTAAACAAGAAGCTCATAACAATGTAAGTAAATGTATTGTATTGAAAATGTATTAGTTTCTTTGAATAATGTTGGTTAATGGTTATTCATGCTGAAAATAATTTGTAGTTACGATTGCAGTTGTGGTGTAACACGAAAGTCATAGTTGAGATTAACGGTATACTAAGAGAAAATGATCGGACACGTATCGACAAGACTATATTCAAGTGGTGTCTTGATATGAACAAACTGATTGACTTACACAGTTTGTTGTTGAAGGAAATGGTGACCTGTTGGGTTGGCCGCAAAGAATGCTTCCTTTTGAAGCAAATAATGGTACCTTTTACAATGACAGATGTTTACATAGGTCTAGGCTTGGGTGTTGGGGGTTTAGATGTTAATTTTGATGATAATGTTGGCGGCTTTGTGTGAATAATTTTCTTCATAGTCATTCACTCTAAAAGAAGTTGTAAATAGGATAAAATTGTTAGTAGAAAATAATGACACTGATGTGGATTGTATATCTCGTTTTTATATTTTAGTTTGTTTTATTGTTTTTTACTTTCCTAGGAAATTAAAGGCAGTTAGTAACATGCCTTTTAGAGTATTAGATAACGTTGAAAGTTTGTATGAGTATGATTGGGCAAAAGCTATGAACACATTTCTGGTTAATAGTTTAAGAAAGAGCTCAATGATCATAAGGTAGCATGAGATAAAGGGACTCCCTATGCCTTAGCAACAATGTTGCAGTGTTATAGGTAACAATTTTATTGTATTTTAATTTTTTGTTTTGAAATTGTAAAAGATTTGGTCTTCATTTTGGTTTATTTTTGTTTTGTAGCTTTGGGTCATTGAACGTTTGGGTTTAGCGAATAGTGATCATGACATTGTGTTCCCTAGAATAATAAATTGGCCCTCGCTTAAGTTGAGGTCAAAGAAAATAGAAGAGTTATTTCAAAAAAAGGATGTAAGTTACTTGATATGTGTGTGTACATTTAGTTCATATGTTTTAGATGATTTTGTTTTTTGATTGATTAGTTATATTTGAATGTTCATAGATACGTTGGGAGTGGTTCCTTCATGAGGAGGATCATGGGAACCCAAGGATCCGTGTTGCCCTTCATTTGGATGAAAGGGCAATACCAGAGCATGGTGTAGATGAGTTTATGATGTTGGGAACAACTCGTGATGAAGAAAATAGAAGACAACTAAAGGATTATGGTTGAAATGAATAAGGAGTTAAGAAATTTGGCTGCAATGGTTGGTGTTGGGAGGCAACAAAGACAAACACCTTTTTTTCAACATGGTGGTACGTTTGTTGCTAATGTTCATGGTGAAGCAGATGATGTTGATGTTCATGGTGAAACAAATGAGGCAACCCCATCTTTTGAAACGGTCCGCTATACTGATGTGGGTGGTTATTTGGACGAAGAGAAGGAGGACGTTTAGGATGTCGATGATGTTGCACATCTCTTAGCCATCCTTCCATGGTTGGACCCGCATGAGGATGTTCCTTTTTTGCTCATGAATGGCAAACAGTTGTACAACTTGGTTATTTCGTATAACCCTCCTTAGAGGTAATGAATTTAAAAATTGTTAAAATTTTGTATCATTATTTAGTCAGATGATGACACATCATTACATTTCTCATGTCTTTTGGAAGTGGTTTCTGAAATTTGCGGTCAAATCTTTGGGACGCAGGAGTATTACTTTTTAGGACCTGGGATGCATGTGGACAACATGGTAATAATGAAATTTAGTATGATAATTTTTGTTATAATTTTTGTTAGCCAAATGATGTATAATTATGAAATGTTGGTTTTGTAGGGGATGTTGTTTGTTACAACCGTCCTCATGTACTTTGAACAAAGGTCCACTAAAGTGGTGAAAATGATATGTTTTAGTCCATTATATGCGCTTGGTTAAAATGTTTGACATTTTATGTTGTAAATTTTCTATAGACATGACATATGAAAGCTAAATTTGTAATTTCCTTGCAGACCCAAGTTATATGCGATTCACGAAGGAAAAAGATTAGCCGTAAAGTTTGGACATTGAATGAATGCGTCAACTACTTCCATTTCGAGAACATTGGATTTGATGACATAATTAATGTTGAATTTGTTAGTGCAATTAAATGTCATACAATGTAGTTTGACACAATGTTGATGTTTTACTGTACATTTGTTGACACATTTTTTTTTTGTAGTTGTTTGTCCCAATTATTCATGACAGACATTGGTGGTGCTATGCCATGAAGATTCCATCCATGGAAATTTTTGCACTGGACTCTGTGGACCACAATATAAAAGAACGTAAAAAGATTGACACTGTAATTGCAAGTCTTGTAATTGATCCATCTACTTTTGTACTTGTAAATTGATTTATTAGTTTGGAAAGTAAAGTTCACTTTGTTGTTTCGCAGGCCATAATCTTGAATTGTTTTTTGGAAATTTGTTCAATCGTTACGAAGACAACAAACCCTCCTTGCAAGTCCAACACGTGCACACTCCAATCCAACCGAACTTGTAAGTTTTAAATCTTCTTTATTTTTATTATTATATTTCTTTGTTTGATTGAACTAGTATGACATTATTTGTATTTTGGACTTTGTTTAATGTAGATATGATTGTGGAGTTATTGTTTTAAAATTTATGGAGTTGTGGGATGATATTGGGAAATATGAAGGGAAAACAATGTCCAATTACACAAGTGTAAGTTATGAAAATTTTGATGCTTTGGACCATTGATATATCATTAGGAATTTTATTGATTTTGTGTGCAATTTCTTTTGTTTCAGGAGGAACTTCAACAGGATAAGGAAAAGTATGTTTGTGATTGCATTTTGGATATTGACAATGTGTGGAGGGATGAAGTGTTGCAACATTTAGGGTTGTTGTAGATGTTGTAGAATAGGGATTCTTAAAATGTGATTTCTATTTTATTAGAACTATTTCATAATGTTTTCATTAGGTATGTATGTACATATTTTTTGTTAGAAATGTTCAGAGAAATGTATTTCTTACATTTATTGATAATGAAATTTGAGATTCTTATATTTTAGTGTCTATTTCAATGTGTTCCAACATTTTGAAGATAACAATGATCATTTTATGTTATTTTTTGTGTTGATTACCACATGGTTTAATGCAAGAATAAGCATTTTTTGTCTTAGACATTTGTATTGCAGTCCCCACTAAATGTGGATGTAATTATGTATGTTAATGTGGTATGTACAGGGTTGTATGTACATTAATTGCTGAAAAAAAATTCTACACTTAAATAGCAATGACATGACCTTTATTGACCAAGATGTGCAAAATGTTTGCTTTAGGTCTCCAGTTATTTAGCCTTTGGTATCAATGCAGTTTTTGGACCAAGAGTTGTAGAAAAAATGATTCAAAGGAGATGAAATTGGATATAAATGTCAAACAATACCTGAACATGAGTTGTATGTCCAATAAATGTTCAGAAAAAAAATTATGCACTTCAAAAATCAATGTCATTTTCAAAATTGACCATTCTGTGCAAAACCTTTACCTAAATTCCTTAGTTATTTAGCCTTTGGTACCAATGCAGTTTCACTAAGAGTTCTAGAAAAAATGCTTCTTTGGGGATGAAGTTGGATATAAATGTCATAATCATTGCCTGAACATGACTTGTATGTCCAATAAGTGTTCAAAAAAAAAAAATAATTCTACACTTTATAATCAATGACGTTTTGAAAGTTGACTACCTGTGCAAAACATTTGCCTAAAGTCCTCAGTTATTTAGCCTTTGGTACTAATGCAGTTTTTTGCACCTAAGAGTTCTAGAAAAAATGGTTCGTTGGGGATGAAGTTGGATATAAATGTCATAATCATTGCCTGAACATGAGTTGAATGTCCAATAAGTGTCGAAAAAAAATTTGCACTTCAAAATCAATGGCCTTTTGAAAGTTGACTTTCCTACGCAAAACCTTTGCCTAAAGTCCCTAATTATTTAGCCTTTGGTACCAATGTTGTTTTTCTGAGTTT
This sequence comes from Vigna radiata var. radiata, assembly GCF_000741045.1. Taxonomy (NCBI): domain Eukaryota; kingdom Viridiplantae; phylum Streptophyta; class Magnoliopsida; order Fabales; family Fabaceae; genus Vigna; species Vigna radiata. Next base: position 82,025 of record NW_014541975.1, on the reverse strand, counting down.
TGTTTGAACAATTTATGGATTACGTTGAATTATTTGAATGATTGTCATGAGAAATAATAACTTCTTCCATTAATGTCACATAATAATGTCAAAGTACATGAAAATATTAAAGGACTTACTCAACAATATTGTAATAACAACTGTTGCATAATATTACAAAAACAAAACTTACATAAATATTGAAATTAATAGTGATTACTCTTTGGTTGCAATTGAACTTGGAACAATAGATGTGTTTGAATGTTAAGAAACACAAGGTTGGCGTGGGAGATCAATAAGTTTCCTTAGTATTTCCTCTATTTTGTTGTCTATAGCGGGTTGGGTAAAATGACCCAGTATGGACAAAGTGTTTAGTACGTCCCTTGTTGGCATAACGTTGTCGTGTTATGAAAATTGTTTGATGTCAACGTCGTTCAAATAAAGTTGGTGGGAGGGTTCCACAAGTTTTCCAAGTATTTCGTCAATTTTGTTCTCTACCACTCGGTTTGGTAGAATTATCGCTTTGGAGGACATATTTAGTACGTCCATTGTTGGCATTGGTTGAACCCTTCTAAAAATTGTTTGAGGTCAGTGTCTTTTAGATAAAGTTCTTCCCATGGATCCATTGGGGGATGCTTAAACTAAAGGAAGGGAACGTGGATGAAAATGAAGTTGAATGACAATAATGTCCCATAACAACAAACAAAGTTCTACTAGTGGAGAATTGAAGTGCATGGACTTAAATTATCATGTTCATTAATGATGGTGAACTTAAATGCCATTAATGGTGATCGTCCACCAATAATGTGCATTACTTTGTGTAGTAACTAATGTTGTTTGGTTTGCATTGTCAACCACCCCAACCATATCAAAACCCACCACGATTAACTCATTAACGATGGTGCAACCATAATGTGCAGTACTTTATGGAGTACTTTAAACAATATAACTTTATAGTAATTCTACTAGTTTGGACATATTGAAGTTATAGTGAATCATTGGTTGTAATGGTTGACACATAAATAGATTAATTTATTTCTTGGTCTTTATACCAAATTTGTAAACTTAAAATGTTACCCTTCCATGGTATTCAAAATAGTGACTTAATTAGGTTACAAAAGAAGACTAATAATATTGCTAACTAATGATGGAAATTAATAGATAACATATTTTTTTGCGCTGATTAATCTTCCATGGGGCTTATGGTTGTATTAGTGGAGGTAGAAGTAGAAGACTTTTGGGATGGACGAACAACTCTGTTGTCATTGTTGTAATGGGCACATGGATGGGGTCTAATATAAGGTTTTGAGGAAGCCTTGAGTAGTTCGTCAGTTGGAGGACCTATGTCAGCTTTGAAGACTTACACATTGGTAAACACGATTTTTACTTACGTGCCATATACATAAGAGACCAACAACGAAGGAATTGGTTTGCATTGAAAGTTATTACCTTTACAACGTTGCGAACTGTTATGTTCAAATAGTAAAGTTGATAGAGGGAACAAGATGGGTGTTGAACCCAATCCCTAATGTGTTTGTTTTTTATGATGACAACACATTGATTGAAACAACACATAAATGTTGTCATGATACAATAGAAATGTATATTTGTGTTTGATATATATGTGGCTCTGAATATGTTTATTGTTGATTAATACATATGTTGATATATTGTTTAGTCTACATATTACTGTGATCATGATGTGTTTATATCTTTGTATGCATACTAAATGTTTTTGTGAGATAAAACCACAAGCACAAAGCAACTATGTATGAGTGAATCGATTACAGTAATGTTGTAATGAAATAAGTTCACCAGGCAACTTATGTTTTAAACTATGGTAAAACAACAAGTTTTGAATCGATTACATTAAGTGTTAAATCGATTAAAACTCGTGTCTTTGCAAACATCTTGTTGAAATGTGCTGTGATGAGTTTTGAAGAGAAAAAGTTTTCAAAATCTGTTTAAGTGAAGAGCTTAATCGATTATACTGATTATGTAATCAATTAAGTCTGTTATCTTTTGAAAACTGTTTTCAAGCTAAGTCAAAACAGTTATAACGGTCATATTTTTAAAAATGTTTGACTAACATTTATTGCAAATTGATTACATTCTTGTGCATTCAATTAGAATTGTGTTAGTTGTAATTCTGTTACATCTAGTTTTAATGCAACCAATTACATTACTAACGTAATCGATTGTTTTGTGTTTGTTGTTATGAAAACTATAAATTAACGCATTACATGCAACTCTGTGAACTTTTGATCATTTATAAATTGTCATATCTGATATCTTTGATTTGAAAAAAGTATTACAGGTTGTTGAGACGCTCCAAGAGTCAAGATTTGAAGAATTGGAAGAAACTTGAATGTAGAGAAACATTATGGACGAACAGTCTAATCTTTATCTGCACTGTTGAGGTGTTTCTATGTTGATTAAAAACTTGTATTATGTTATCTTGAGAGAAACAAGACACTTTATTTCTAACAAGTAAGTTCTTCCAAAAGGATTGAATGGAACAACCTATGCATAGACACATGAATAAGATATTAATCCATGGATCCATTAAGGTCGTGCATGGTCAGTTAGACCTCTTAATTACAAGTTGAAGTTAGTTTGCAGTTTGAAATAACAAAACAACACCAACTCCTACATTTGGGCCAAACTTAGGATGTAGTAGTACTTTCTTGTACAACGAAGTAGAGAGTGTAGCACTTGGGTCCTGCTTAAAGGAATAATGAAAAATTTAACAAGTGAAAATTTTGTCGGTTATTTGATGGACATAAGTTTTATTTTAACAGAAATTTTCATGTTACCCAATCCATTTGGGTTGCACTATTTAACAATACATGCCACAAATGGAAGGACATCCATTGACTTTATGCATTGCAGTTGTGGGACATTCTCAATTTTGCCATCTTGGACAAGTCCTGGACACAAAATCATAATTATTATTCAATGTGTTCAATACTGGGACTATAAACTTTTGAAATGACAATGAAAAAGTTAACCATGGTGTTGAATGAACTTTTTTGCCTATATCCAAGGATTTGATTTAAAATCTCGGTCATATGTTGCCTTTGCAATGTCATTAACAAACTCTTGTGTAGTTTGGAGTTGATCTGTCTACCAGTTAAGCATGATCGCTTGGACATTTCCAACGGGTCCTAGTATCAACATTGCACTAAAGCTTTGAGATTAGTCTCGTCTACACCAATTCCTTCCCATGGGTCCACGCTTCCAAACTACATAGTTAGAAATGGAAAATGTTATGAATGCATGAAGGAATAACAAAGAAGAGAAATATTAAAGTGAACTATGTCAACGATATCTAAATGTAAATGACGTTGACTTCAACTTGATGGGTTATGCCAATAGGAATTCGAAAGGTGTAATATATAGACGAGAAATATAATATAATAATGTGGTAAAATGACAAAAGGACATTTAAAAAACGTCTATATGAACTTAATGCTGTGAAACATGTAACACAGAAGAAATAAATAATAATATAATAATGTTGTCATATCACGTATGTACCCTTCAAACCCATAAGTGTTTTTTCCATGCAATTAATGTTGTTCCATTGCCATTTTCCTGGCAAGCCAACTACTCACATTTATTGCAAAAAAAGGTCACATTTTGCATTCTATTACTCACCTTTCATTCCTTTACCCACTTTTGAGGAATACAGCAACTTGCAGCTTCAACATTTCTAACATCTTCAACAACATTTATTACCTAGGAGCTGAGAGGTTGGAGCTTCGTAACATGTTCAACAACATTTATTTCAACAGTTTTTAAACCACTTTCCATCTTGGTAACGTAACAATTAACTCATTTCAAATGTTGTGTGTTATAGTATACATTTACTTCTTGTGTTTTATCTATTTAATAATTTTATTTTTTTTATACAAATTTTTCTAACTTTAAAGTATACCATAAATCCAGATATTTTTTTTCCCAAATGAACATTGATGGTCTTGTGAAATAAAATTTGTTGTTGTAATGTTTTAATGTTTTCTTCCATTTAAAGATTAAATATTCATGAGGTTACATATCCATGACATTTTTTAGTAGGAGTAGGAAGTGGATGTCGTTGTCAAAAAATATGCAAACAATGGTGTTGAAAGACGTTCCCTTTGAAGTCAACAACGATTCCATTGACAATGTCAACGATATTGTTCCTAAAATTCATGTCTTTTGATATAATCGAAGAAGTGAAAACTTTTTATACAAACTATGCTGTGAGTTGTGGTTTTATTGTTCGGATAAGGACTTCTAAGAAAAATAAGAACAACGAGTTGAGGTTCGTGAAATTAGTGTGCTCTCTGGAAGGGAAGTACCTTTCTTCCATTCCTCAAGAATTGAAAACCTAACCTAGTCAAACAAATGAATGCCTTGCTGGAATCATAATTGCTCTTAAAGAAGGAAGATGGTATGTAAGAATAGTTGTTACCGAACACAGCCATGACATGTGTCTGAAGAACTTGAACCTCATCCGTTATGATCGAAAACTTAATATGCATGCGAAACACACCTTTAATATGAATGATAATGCTGGTGTCCGCATTAATAAAAGTTTCATATCTTTGGTTAATGATGCAGGTGGATTTGAAAACATACAATTCATGGAACGTGACACACATAATTACATTGGCTAGTAGCGAAGGAATTTTTGTAAGGATGGAGATGGCCGGACACTTATAAGGTACTTCTCAAGAATGAGAGAATTAAACAATGATTTCTTCTATGATATGGAAACAGAGGAGCATAACCGAATATGTAGTGTGTTCTAGGCCGATGCACGAAGTCACGCAACTTATGTTGGTGATGTTGTGTCGTTCAACACGACCTACCAAATAAACAAATACGACATGTCGTTTGCATTGTTTGTTAGGGTTAATCATCATGGTCATTCCATATTACTTGGTTGTGCTTTGATTTTCGCATAGGATACTTCCACATTCACATGACTGACTATTTACATGTTGGCTTCGATGTATGTCAAACAAGGCTCCTTAGGGTATCGTCACAGACCAATGTAAGGCAATGTCCAGTGCCATAAAACTTGTGTTTCCAAACACGAGTCATCGTTGGTGCTTGTGGCATATCATGAAAAAATTCCAGAGAAGTTGTAAGGCTATAAACATTATGGTGTAATCAAAACTGAACTTAAGACTCTTGTGTATGAGACAGTCACTGATCAGGACTTTGAGTTAGGTTGGAAAAATTTAATGACATCTCATGGCTTAAAGAACAACGAATGGCTTAGTACATTGTGTAACGAATCTGGTAATCGATTATAGGGTTTCTGTAATCGATTACCACAAGCTTTAGTTATCGATTCCAACGTCTCTATAATCGATTACTAGAGGCTTTGGTAATCGATTTCAAAAACCCTATAATCGATTACCAGAAAACCCTACACCTATAAATTAAACTTTTTCTCTCCACGCATGTCCTCATTTTTTTTGTCCTTGTGCAGCGCCGCTCCTTCATTCTTGCACCCAAAAATGCTCAAAATACCTCTCCTTTTAACCTCATTTACCTTCTAATCACCATTCTTACATTCCTGTTTCATTTGTCTAGAATTTCCACCTATTTAAAGTTGTTCAAATGGCTGAAACTTCAAATAGGCAAAGGGTTATGGGATCCTCTTCTTCTGTTGGAGGATGTCGCAGACGTCAACTGTTATCGATTGAAAGCTCACCCTCACCATCACCACCACCTTCACCAAATCAATCAGGCCCGAATCTTCAGTTTTCCACTCCTGCATAATCAGAAAGATATTTCTCACTTTTTTGTGACCGTGAAGTGATGGAGCTAAAACACCTAGAAGAATATTTTAATGGCGAAAATTTTGAATTTTACCATATGTTGACTAATCTGGGTTTGACTGATTTTATTTGTGATTATTTACACTATTACAATGATTTAGTTCGTGTTTTCTATAGCAACCTCCGTATTAATGAGAATGAAACCATTCACAATGAGATGAAACATGTCAAAATGATAATTAGACCAAACCTATTGTGCTCCATTAGGAACCTATCATTTGTGCGTTTGCATTTTGAGGGTCATTTACTTGACGAATGGGCAGATAAGTATAGTCTCATAGAAGACAGACAAATGATGTTTAACCCCATCGCACCCCCTTCTGGTATATTACTAGTCGGTTCTATGATAGTGGAAGATAAAATGTTACATTATGTTATATGTCAAAGTTTTCTTCCTCATGTATCTAATGTTGCACAGGAAAGCGAGGAAGATATACTTTTAATGTGGATTATCATGACATCAAAGAAGAACAATTGGGTACATATGATACGACATAGGATGAAGAAGGCCTTAAGGGAGGGGCTCCTTTACCATATCCAGTTTTGGTCACCCATATCCTCAAACATTTTCAAATTCCATTGAATGATGAGCAGTCTACAGCTTGGAAGAAGAAGTTCACAATTGTGGCTGGCGTCGTCTTGTCCTTTGGGTTTAGAAAAAAACAATGATGGACGGTGGGTTCACTTAGATCCTCCTACTTAGTTCCGACAGCATCAACGTCCTCAAGACCCACCACCTCCCCTTCAGTAAGGTACTTTAAATCTTGATGACATAGCGAACGACATACGAGACCTTGGAACATTCGTTGGCAACAACTTCACCACTATGAATGCTAGATTTGGCCAACTAGAGCAAAACATGGGCCACAAATTTGATACAATGGATGCTCGAGTTGGACATCTTCAGGAAGACATGAAGTATCTTTGTCGTCATTGTGGCCCACTTAGAGGATCTTCGTAGATTTTAAATTTATTGTAATGTGTTTTATTTTTTTTTTTAGGTTATTGCAGTCATTATTCTGAATTAATAAAACAGTTAAGCATTTGGTTATTACTTTGTTTTATTGTTTGAATATGTAAATAAACATTTCCTAATTAAAAAATTGAGTATGATGTCCACACAACTTTAATTTCAACAACGATGGTCTATCATGAACAGAACATACACTTTAAGTCACAAAACCATATTGAAAAACAAGAAATATACCTTCAATACATATTCGGAACCAAAGTTCAAATAACTGGGGAATTACATTATGATTTTTGCACAACAGGGTAAGCTGAGTTCTAAATAAAGGTTTCCTACTTAAAAAATTGAGTATGATGTCCACAAAGCTTTAATTTCAACAAGGATGCTCTATTATCAACAAAGAATACACCCCTGAGACATAAAATGATCTTCAAAAATAAAAAATATACCTTCAATGCAGCTTCGGGACCTAAGTTCAAATAACTAGGTACTTACGTTATGACTTTTGCACACCAGGGTAGACTTAGTTGTAAAGACATATCACCAACTTCAAAAATTGAGTATGATGTCCACGCGGATTTAATTTCAACAAGGATGGTCTATCATGAACAAAACATACACCCTAAGTCATAAAACGATATTGAAAAACAAGAAATATATCTTCAATACATGTTCGAGACCAAAGTTCAAATAATTGGGGACTTACATTATGACTTTTGCATAATAGGGTAGACTAAGTTCTAAAGATAGGGAGAAGAAAGTCGAACAGTATAAAGATAGGGAGAAGAGAGCTGAACAAGTAATTTTACAAGGAAGGATAAGAAGCTCCTCGCCTTCAAGGAAATAATGCAAACACGAAAATGGTCCCATAAATTTTATCTCTTAATTCGACCACCACCCAAGCCTCCAAATCGGAAGTTACAGGTAGTAGCAAGCAGGTCCCCTTCCTCTGATAAGACCATATCACAATGCCATTGGCTCAAACTTCATTTTTCCAACCTTGAGGACAAGGTTGCTTTGCAACAGGGTGTACTTATAAGATCTAAGGTAAGAGGATAGAAGGAAGAGGAAATGAGAGAGTAGTTAGAAAAAGCGGGATAAAGGTCTTTTATAAATAGAGTTCTATTCAGTGTTAGAGGGGAGTTAGTCATATTCTTTCGTATAGACAAGTCTTGGACCTTGTGAGGGGGGGGGGGTTAGGCTCCCTTTAGGTGGAGGGAGGTTATGCTCCCAGATATTGATTGTACGTTACTTTTGTTGATGAATACAAATAATTCATTCTTTTCCAATTGTTTTTCTTGCTGTGATTGTGTGAGTGAGTTGTCATCGTTAGGTTTCTTACTCAGGAACCTAAGATAGAACCAATTTGACCCAGTTTTAAAAGGAGGGACCTAATTGAAAAAATTCAGCAAAACTGCGGACAAAATAAGCTATTAAACCTTTTTACCAACTTCTACAAAAACTTACTCTTCATCTTTTACCATGGCTTTCTCTTCTAACTTTAGTCCAACCTAACTAAGGAGATTGCCATAAAAAAGATATAGTGATCGATCTACTTTGTAAATATTAACTTCTTTTGAAAATCTTGACACCAAGACTAAGACTATACGTTATACATTTCTTTACGTATGTCCTCTAATAGAATTTTAGTTAAGTTTGCTTAATACTTGATAACGGTTAAATTTACCGTTATTTGATACTTATTTTTGATACTAAAAACACCCTTTTTGACTTAGAAACTAGCTTGAAATCATAGTTATTAAGGATAAGCTTTCTTTGTCGAGACATCGGGTTTTAAGTAAATTAGAAAGTGACATTAACATTAATGAGAAAGACGAATTCTTACATGCATGAGAGTGGATAGGAGAAATCGAAACCCCCAACAACATATTCATCCCATAATATACAAACCATTGATCTTTGCACTTTCTTGCCAATTAATCAAACAAGACTAGTCCTAAAGAAAAAGATGAAGTTTTATCGGTGACTAGTCTACCTGATAAAGTTGCCAAGATGGTGAAGAGGAATCATAGTTGTTTCTTTCCAAAATTGAAGGAAAATGATGGAGATAAGGAAGAAAAACTCATTCACCATGACTCTGTGATGGAAAATAATGAAACCTACCTTTGCAAACCAGTGAAATTCAAGAAAAGGTTATGGGCTATCAAGGATATAAAGGAAAATGTAATTCTTGAGATTGAGGCTCCTTACTCTAGGAGAGTCAAGTTGGTGACAACAAAGATGCTAAGATTATGTTGGTGTCATGAAAGGAAGAAGCACACCAACATTGAAAATCAAACTTGAGCTTAATGGTGTCAAGCTAATGACGTTAAACAAGCGTTTACTAGGAGGCAACCCAACTTTCTTAACTTATCTCTTTGGTTTATGTTCGTCTTTGTTTGTTTTGAATTATAGTCTGTGATGTACTTGGCTTGAAATTAACTATGCTGTGATGGTTTGATTATGATATGTTTTGTGAGGAGTATTGTTTTATGATGCTGATTATATTGATTAATGTTGAGTTGATGCATGATGTGCTGATATACAGGTGGTTGCTCACAATATGTGTGAAACAGATGCATGAGGTAAACTTGTGATTGTGATATTGAGCACGATTTTTGTCTAAGTTCTGGAACTTAAATTGGCCTGTGTGAGGATTGAACTCGAGAGTTGTTGTGAATGATTGCTATTATTTTGAAAGCATGAATGACTTTTCCCAGGTTTCTAATATTGAATCACTTGCTTGGTTGTGTCATATGATCAAGGCCATCTATTGTTATCCCTTTTTAGCCAATGCATGATTTTAGCCCAATAAAAGAGAGCACAATGTATTCTATCCTTTGAACCTTGTGCCTTAAACATGATATGAAAACCTTTTTGAAAATCTTTACCTTGAGTTAAGTTGAGAATATTTGTGTGGTATTGATAAAGGTTCAAGTTTGGGGTTGTTGGGAAATTTGAAAAAGAAAAGAAATAAGCATTGAGCTATGTGTTGAGCAAATGAAAAAACAAATAAAAAAAAAGAGAAAAGAAAAATGAAAAGAAAGAAAAGCTTAATGAAAGGGAAAGCTGAGAATAAGTGAGAATGGTTTATTGGAAGAGAGTTATGTTTGAATGATGAGATTATGAATGTTTCTCTTAACTCAAGGATTTTGTGATCTGAAAAAACCAATTTTCTTCTTAGCCCAGCCACATTACAAGCCATAAAAAGACCTTGTGATGATACTTGCTTGTGAAGTATGTTTGATTGTGGTTAAATGAAAGGCAAATTTGTTTTACGTGACATTGTGATTATAGAGTGAATGAGTCACCTCAATATACACCTATGTGATTGAGTGAAACACTTTTTCGGTGAGGAGTAGTTCCATGAATACATGATTACATCTATGCTTGGTTAATTGATCATTCATGAGGATGACATCTATTGAATATTTTGTGACTATGGCAGCACCACATTGAGCTTGATTGACTTAAGGCATCTGTAAATCTTGACTGATATTCTTTATGATGAGATGATATGAAGCGATTACTTGTCTTGAAAGAAAAGGTTTTGAAATGTGTTGAACCATTGTATTGATTGTTTGAAAGCGAAGTTACATTTTGTTTGCTTAAGGACAAGCAAAGTTTTAAGTTTGGGGTTGTGGGTTGAATTTATGGTTATTTGATACCTAATTTTGATACTAAAAACACCCTTTTTGATTTAGAAACTAACTTGAAATCATAGTTTTGTGTTATTTGTGCAAATAAGAGAGTTGAAGATGAATTTAACGATTTTATGCTAGATTCCCCTGTTTTTAACAGGAATTGAGATTATTTGGAAGAAGAGTTGAACTAGAAAGGAGTTGGAACTCAGGAAGGAATGGAAAAGCAGCAGAAAAGAAAGATCGTAGGACGTTGAACGCCCTTTTTAGGGCCCTTAGCGCCGGAGTACACTGTTTCACGCCTGTATGCCCTTTATTGAGGCCCTCAGGAAGCTATTGTCTCGCGCCTGGGCGTCCTTTTTGGGGTGCTGAGCACCACTTACTTGAGACGTATCATACTTGCTTGCCCTTTTGGAGATGTTGAGAGCCACTTCCTCAAGTCGCATCACGCTTGGGCGCTCTGTCAAGGGCGCTGAGCACCAACATCCACTGGACGACGCTTGAGCGCCCTAAGTGGGGCGCTGAGCACTGACGGTTGGGCTTAGGCTGTGTTTTCTGTTTCTATTTCGATCTATTTAAGGACTTGGACGTCCTTGGCACTGTATCTTTTGGCAGAAGAGACGCAGAAACACACTCTTTCATTCCTTGAAGGCAAATTTGGATGCGGAAGCCTCCATCTTCAACTTTTAGGGTTTTTCTATCTCATTCTTTCTCTTATTCATCTAGTTTCTCCATATTAACGGGGAACTAAATTTCATTTGTTGTTGGGGGAAAATATGTAATCCTTTGAAACTCTCATATATTTGAATCGATTTATATTACAAATGCTTCTTTCATTAATTATTAGGGTTTTTCCTCTATACTCTATGCATTGCTTTGTTTAACTCATTCATAGCATGATAATTGATTTTGTTGATATAGACACATACGGGGAAATCTAGATCTGGGAAATCTCTCCCAAAAGCAATATTACCTAGACATAGGGATATGAGTTTTGGTTGCCTTAAGCTTCTGTGCGTATGTAATGCAGAATTGATTGCTAGGGAGACAAGACATTGTAAACTAGTAATTAAGGATAGGTTTTCTTTGCCGAGACATCGAGTTTTAAGTAAATTAGAAAGTGACATGAACATTAATGAGGAAGACAAATTCTTACATGCATGAGAGTGGATAGGAGAAGTCGAAACCCCAACAACATATTCATTCCATAATTTATAAACCATTAATCTTTGCACTTTCTTGCCAATTGATCAAAACTTGCATTCATGTTTACTTTTTGCATTTTAAACCAAATGATTTTGTTCTCAAGTCTTATTTAATCAAGAAATCACATAACTGTTTAGGCCGTGAGTCTCTAGAAAAAATATACTTGGTTTTACCATTTATATTACTGGATACGATTCGGTACACTTACCGGAGTCTTAACAATACTCTAAAATGTATGCACTATTTGATTTATTCTATTTTGTAGGTTGTAAGAATATACATTTTATTTACTTATACGTTTTATATTAGTTGTACAATTAATATACCTATGGTTGCTTCATACATTTTTATTAAAATGATTTCTTATACTATATACATATCATTTAAATTTTTTTAATAATAATTAATAATAATCATAATAAAATAATAATACATAATATAAATTATAAAAATAATTTATTAAAAATGTTATAAGTATAATTTAAATAATTTTTTAATTCAATAAATTAATACTAAAACATACTAAAAAGAAAACAAAACTTCTGTACAAGTTCAAATCTAAAAATTTATTGTTGTTTGCATAATTAAACCACTACTTATAAAGTGAATGACTTTTGACACTCTCATTTTCATGTAGGGAGTGACAAAATAGATAATGACTTAGCCCACAAAAAATAAGTGAAACTAGACTAATGTACTATAACAAAATTAGAATTTGAAACTGATCTTATCAAATGATAGACTGACCAGCCAATTTTTTTAATATATATATATATATATATATATATATATATATATATATATATATATATATATATATATATATATATATATATATATATATAAACAAATAAATATTAAAAAATCATTTAATCGTATAAATATTTTTTAAGCTTTTAATTGGTTAATTAATTTAATTAAATATATTAATAAAATTATTATATTTATATGTTAAATAATTTTATTATAACTAATAATTAAAAAATAATTTAAAAGTATTAATAAAATTAAGTTATATGATATATTTATATTTTAAAAGAATATAATATAAAAAATTATTTTTTATTTTAATTTTTAATTTAAAAAGAAAAAATGGTCTGGCATTTTGGGCTGTCCCATTTTCGGCCTCCCAATTTAGCCAGTTTAGCCGAAATAGGTTGTCATTATGAAAATTTCCTATTTTGGATTTGCAGACCGATCTATAATCTGTAAGCCATTTTATCATTCCCAATCGCTATCCGCATGTCATTTCCATATTACACAATTTAAAATATTGCGGAATAATATTTTCCATAATATTGAACAAATAAGAAAAAATCTCATACCTTTCGGAAAACTTCAAGATGATATAAATAGGTTTAGGGTCAATTTTGTCTTTCAAATACCGGTAGGGGTGGAGAAAGAAAACCACGAGGCCTTGGTCTCATCAGCCCATGATCTACTTGGGTAATTTATCCTTTGACCCAGTACAAAACGACGGCACTCACCTTCTCCAAACGACAATGCGTTCTCTAGTATCAGTGGATGAGACGAGAAGAACAAAGCGAGCAGCGTGCGCCATCAGATGCTTCGCTACAGAGGTAATGGTTTCTTTCGTTCCTTCAAGACACGTTTCATTCCTCGTTCTTCCATTTATTTACTTTTTGTGTGGAGAAGTAGTTCTCTTGAGTTGATATTGTTTTTGGGTATAAGAATTTTGATTGTTGGTGCTAAACATGCGTGTTACAATGTTTCCTATCTTATTCATTTGTCAGAAAACTAGTTCCACATGTTTCACTTGGGGATTTTTGTTTTGTTTTGATAATCACATTATGAAAAGAAAATGTTAGTGGAAGGATTTTTTTATTTTTAGATTTGAGCTTGATTTTTTTATAAATTTTTGAAGAAAATGATGCTGGAGATATGTCGTTGTGTCTCTTGTTGCATGTTTAGAAGTGTGGTAGCTAGTTTTTAAATATTTGACTGAACCGATTTGAATTGAAGCTTGATTATGTGAAATTCTAGTGTCTATGAGCTTACACTTGTTTGGGGATTTTGTTTTAATCATCACGTCATGAAAAGAAAAAGTGTTAGTGGAAGGGATTTATTTTTCAATTTTAGCTTGATTTGATATACATTCTAAGCTGCGTTTTAAACCCTAGCTGATGTTAATTGTTTTCTGGGTCCTATTTGGAGGGAAGGGGCCGTTATGTAATGACTATTTTCATATGTTCTTTTTCTGAGGTTTTGGTTATGGGTGCTGGTAAGTTGTTGAAGTTGACAGTGAAGGTTGTGCAAATTTTTGTAGAAAATGATGCTAAAAACGTGTCATTATGTCTCTTGTTGGCATTTTTAATAGTAGTAACTAGTGTTTAAAATTTTTGACTGAACCAATTTGAATTGAAGCTTGATTATGTGAAATTGTAGAATGTAATGTTTGAAACTCGGGGGTAGCTGAGCTGTTTGACAAAAATGAACATTGCACAAGTTACTGCATGCCAGCCCGGGATTTCTGTGAAAAATATATCTCAGTTGCACAAGCTTCATTCAAAACCATACGGTTTACCAAAGAGTTTTGGTCCTTGCTCTTGTGTTCTACTCACCCTAAGAGCAAGACAATCTTTTGGCCTGAAATGTCGGCTTATTTCACAATCTCGGAAACCTCTGCATATTTGCTTAGCAGGTGAACAAGGGATGATGGGAAATGATGAAGAGGTATTGCACGTTATTTTGACTTTCGCTTTAGTTTGTTGTTGTTAGAATGTCATAATATGCTAAGGTTTAATGTAAACATGTATTCATATGAAATGATGGAGTGTAATCAAAGAGTTGGGATACATGATCTTTTGAGGAAGAGAAATCCCCGATCAAGTTACTGCAACTTACTATTTTAGTTAAAGAATTGTGTTAAGAAGTGATGAAGCTAAGCTGCAGGATGCTGTGTATTCTCAAAACTTTTTTCAGCAGTAGACCAAACATTTAGAATAGAATAGACTAGAAGCCACTCTCTTCTTTTCAATGCATCTGAAGCCCAAAATTGTCATTAATTTTGTCTATCATGAATCTGTGGGAAATGAATGAGAGCTACTCTATTAGTTATATATATTTTGATTGGGATATTCGTACATTTTACTGACATTATAAATGTAATCAGAATTCCCCATGGAAATCTATTGAGAAAGCTATAGGAAAATTCAAGGGTCAAAACTCAATAGAGGATGTATTACGGCGGCAAATTGAAAAGGGTGAATATTATGACAGTGGTGGTGACGGGGGAGACAAACCACCAGGAGGAGGTGGCAACAGTGGCAGTGGTGGTAGTAGTCCTGATGGCTCTGGTGATCCAGAGGATGAAAGCCTTGCTGGGATGTTGGAAGAAAGTCTCCAAGTGTTTTTAGCGACCCTTGGCTTTATATTTCTGGTACTCTCTCTCTCTTTAAGTATTAGTTTTTATTGGGTGTGAAAATGAAGATTATGAAAACGGGAAGGTTAAGTTTAGGTGGGAATAAGGAAAAAGAAAATCTTATTGTGATGTGTATTATTAATGAAAGAAGACTTACAAGTTGCACTGGTGTATGATGCAAAATAATGATAGAAGTAGGTAATTGCAGAAGTACTTGAGAGTGCAGGAGGCTTTTGAGTTTGCACTAGAAGTCCATATGCAAACTTCTGATACTAGAGTCACCTTGGACATGAAAAATGATTAGAAGTTAATAGGACATGCCATTCCTCATTTCTTACATATGCTTTTTGCAGTACATTTATATCATCACTGGCGAGGAAATCACAAAGCTAGCTAGAGACTATATCAGGTATCTATTCGGTGGATCTCAGAGTGTTCGACTGAAGAATGCCATGTATCAATGTGGTCTAATCTACAATACCCTGACGGCACCGAAAGAAGAGGAAGATGAGGACAGCGAGTTTTGGTTGGAGGAAGCCATTCTTAATACCCCAACTTGGTGGCACGACCCTGATGATTACCGGGAAGTCCTTAAAAATTACTTACTATCAGGGTCAGATGAAGCCATGGCCATGAGGGATCACTTGGGACTAGAATCAGATGAACATGTTAGGTATTACTTGGAATCAGACTATGAAGATGATGAAGACGACAACGATGATGACAGTAATGAGAATGAAGGTGACAACGAAATAAATTTTCCCTGACTCCAGAGCATCCAGTGTTGCTCCCTTTCTGCTATTTTCCCTCAAGTTTAATGAAGCTCTGTAAACGTTGTATCATCCTGGTTTTTGTGTATTACCCTTTTTTCATTTAGGCTTTATATGAACCGAAGTTGTTTCTCTATAAATATTTTGGAGCCCATTTCGTTGTCATTTTTTGTGCTAATTTTTCACAATGGAATTACCACTTGTTTAGTACTGATAGCCAACTCTTATAAAGTATACAAAATGAGTAACTTGCACTAGTTAAAACAAAGGTAGTACTGGTATTAGGCTTCATGTAATAGTTTCGTTATTCCCTTGTGCTGGTAGATTCTTTCTGGATATTTATCTTCTTTCAGCTTCACGTTAGAAACTGAAGTATATGTTTGGTTGTAAAAAGCTTCTTAGTAGACCATCTATTTTCAAATTATTATGGTTACTAATGCTAAATATTTAAAATTGATTAATAAGTTAAAAATATGATACAAAATAATGTATGCTTAAACAGAGTTAGGTAATATATGTAATGCGTGAAAACTTTTCTCAACGTAACACTTTAAGATTGAGTCTCCAGTCAAACTATTATGCTTTTAATTCAAATTTAAAATTTCAACTTAAAAAATAACATTTTCTGCCAACTATTTTTATTTTAAAGATACTTACATCATCTAATTAACATCTAAGTTGCTTATTCGTGATTATTTTCTGTTATGGAGTTTTTGAGTTAATTTGTCTTGCCATTTTTGTTATGTAGAATAGACATTAATTGTAAAAGTTATTTCTTTTAAAAGGGTTGAAACTAAATATTTCTTTCAAGTGAAATTTTTTAGAATCTTTAAAAAAATATAGTAAGTTACTTTTCTAAAGAATTTTTTTTTAAGAAATTTCTAAAATTGCTTAGAATCTTCTACAAAAAGTATTGTAAAAATTACCAAGTGTCATCAGCTAAATCTTTTTAGCACCCAAAAAATTGTAACATTTTTTTATCATTATCTTTAATTAAGGAGGTTATAATTTCTTAACTCCACTTATTGTTAATTTTTTTCTTTTTATTTCATACTTATTTATAATCTTCTAAATGGAAGTGGGGATATATGAAATTAGTTGTTTTAGTGTAATATATATGAAACTAGTAAAGAAAGTTGAATAGTCTTAGATTCTTTTCATACATAACTAGATTATACTACTTAAAGAATAAGTAACACAAAAACAATATAAAATAATTTTATACCGATTTACTCTAAGATATAGGTTGTGTTTAATTCTCTTTTGAGTCAACTCTTTAAAATATTTTATTAATCAAATTAATGATTACTACAAGTACAAAAATAACCATTTGTTATAATGAGCATACAAATTACTCGTAGTTATAATGAGTATATTAAGACCTCAAAACATGTAACAACAAAACTCTCAAATAAAAGACAATTTAAATTCATTGGATTATTTTACAAAGTGAAGTATTAAAAAGGTTGCACTCATCCACAAAGAATACTTAGAAGCTAAAGAATACTAAAAGGTTACATAGCACTCGAATAATTATTTTTATCTCATGTTCTTCTTCAACTTGAATCCTTTATATTGACATTTGAAGATTTCCATTGCTTCATCATATTTGTTATGATATAGTCTTCTATGAATAATTTAGTCAGCCACATTGATTTAGCACTGCATCCCTTGATGTGCATTGTCCAGAAGCTTGATATGGAAGGTTTCAATACATTGGAGTTTTTGTCTTCTATTTGAAAGGAAATAATTCAATATCACACAACATTAATAAAATTTGATTGGACTTAAGACATATCACATTTCTTTTGGTTCCTTATTTATGTTCTAATATGAATGTTGTAAGATATAAACTTTTATATAAAACTTTTTCCCATTAAGCACATTACAACATATATGAATGATTATTGTTATTATTGATGTTTTTCCGACATTTGTTAATGTGACTTTATTATGTGAGCAAAATAAACATAAACAAAGAATATGATAAGTGTGAAAAACAAATGTTTTTACACTTATAAATTACCTTAATCTTGTAATTATTCATGTTATTACTCAGTGAAAAGTTGTAATTTGTAG
>NW_014541975.1:60226-63319 GCF_000741045.1 Vigna radiata var. radiata | reverse complement strand
CTTATGTGAATGCTTGAACAGAGAACGTATTTTATCCAGGATGTTATTGTAATGTTAGTCAAAGACCAATTCCTGGCACACCAACTGTGTTTCTTGTATTGTTTTGTGTATTTTGATGTCTAATTGAGTTATAAAAGGAAGAATTGTCAGGTGTTGCACAAGTCCCTTGGGAGAACGATACTTTACTTATCCACTGTATTACTTGTAACGATTTGGTATACTTGCCAAAAAGTTATCAAGTTTTTGGCGCCGTTGCCGGGGACTTGTGTTCCAACACAAGGCAATTTGGACATTTGTGACTCTTTTAGACTTTATTGTGAATTTTCCTTTTGAATGTTGTTGTGTATGCAGTTTTGACTACAGATGTTTATACTTTCCACTGGTTTGGTTTGTGCTTAAAGCTTGTTTCGGGGTACGCCTTAGAACATGATCTAGTTGTTGGAAGATCCTAGGGATAGGATTTCAGCAGTCGAACTAACTAAATCAACCCAGATTTTGCAAATCACCAGGGATGGGATTGTGAGTTTGGCCCCTCACTGTTCTGGTTCTTAATGCAAGTTTTGACACATTCTTAGACCAAGGGATTGGGTGAGGTGTGTCAAGCTTAGATAGGCACAACAAGAGGGATCTGAGTGTTTTTACCTTAGAGAACAAGGAAAGTAATATTCATCACCTTAGGAAAGTACTAAGCGATCTTGCAATAAGAGGGATCTGAGTGAGGTTATTTAGGAAATCCAATTTGATCATTCTGCATATTAGAACTGTTGTTTGGTTGGTGTGCTCACGTTCTGCAATTTTTGTTATTTTTCCTTGTCTCTTTGTCTGTGTTTTTCCTTCTTCTTTCTTATTTCTCTATATGTTACTTTTATTTTGATCTTTATGTTTTAGTTTTTGTAAGAAATTTTTGAAGTTTTTGTGTTGGAGAGGAGGTCTGGAAGAAGCTTGAATGTGTTTTTGTGACGCTCCAGTCGCAGAGCGCACAGCTGAAGTGCGCTCAGCGACCAGAGTATTTTGTAAGGCAGTGATTTGCTCGCATAGCGCACAACATGCGCTTTGCGTGAGAGAAAAAGAATTTGTTAATTATATCGTGGTTCGCACAGCACACCAAATGCGCTTTGCGACCTAAATATTTAATTTTTTTTTCTCTGTAAGGCAATTCGCATAGCGCATTTAAATAGAAAAGCGAGAATAATCACTGAGGCAAACTAGGAGAAATTAAGTGGTTAAATCGAAAAATGTGAGAGAGGATTCTGTACATTAATTCGCACAGCGCACAGTTGAAGTGCGCTCTGCGAACTAAAAAAAATCTCAAAAAAAAAAAAAAAACTTTAAAATGCATATTAGCATAGCGACACCATGAGGTGCGCTAAGCTATATGCTTATTTTCTATAAAAAAAATTAAAAAAATAAAAAAACTAAAACTAAAAAAAAAAAATTCAAAAATTCACATTAGCATAGCGTACAATTTGTGTTGCGCTTAGCTAATGTTGTAATTCTAAAAAAAAAATTTCTTAAAAATAAAAATAAAAATAAAAATGCAAGAAAAAAAAAAGTTTAAAGTGCACATTCGCACAGCGCACAGTCTATGGTGCGCTAAGCGAATGTTGCTATTTAAAAAAAAAAAAACTGGTTTATTCGTGTAGCGCACAGTTTTAGTGCGTTTAGCGAATTATGTGCAGATGACTTCTTCTACAACCTCCACCTGATCTTCTTCAAGAGCACATCCTACTAGTTTTAAACTATGATCGACATAAATTCTCTTTTGAGTTTACGAACCCCTACTATGGCTTGAGGGCATGCCTAAGTCCAGGTGGGGAGTGTCTATGCGGAGGATGATGATGAGGAGAAGCTCAATCCCAGATGGACACAACAGAGTCACGAGACATATGAAAGCCCGTGGAGATCCGGACCAGATGGGTCCTAGTAGAGTAGATGGACAGACTCTCCTGTTGTTTCATGTTTATTGTTATGTTTGTATTTCAGTCAGTTGTTATATTGTGGAACTCTGTTTAGTTGTTTATGTTCGGTGTTGTAAAGACATTGATGTTTTGATTTAATGATTATGCATTATCTGATTAAGTTATGTGATTCTTGAGGATGATGACTTGTATGTATGTGGTTGCTGTGCTTCAAAATTTTATTTGTGTGTTTGAAAATGACCAGATCTGTGAGTGTTGAGAGCAGATGTGATTGAGAGATGTAGAGTTGTCTGGATATAGAATTGGTTTTTGCATGAGTTTGATTCTACGTACATACACTTTGGTTAAGGATGAAAAGGGCCCTGTTTGTTAATGATTATACAGCTACTTGGCCAGATAGCCAACCCTTAGACACTGTACTTCAATTGTAAATCCTTTTTGAGCCTTAATTCTTTTCTTTCACCTTGAGCCATATGATGTTATCCTACCTTACACCTTAGAAGAGAACGTATTCATATTTTAATTGAGGTTAAGGTTGAACCTAAGTTTGGGGGAAGAAATGTTAAAAAAAAAAAAAAAAGAGGTATCAAATTGAGAAAGAAGGTTGAACGATAAAAGAGAATGATTGCAATGAATGATATATGCTGAGGATTTGAGTACTGAAATGTGAAGTGAAACTGTTATCTTCTTTAGGTGTCTTTGAATCCGAGAAAAACCATTATTCTTTTTCTAGCCAAGCCATGCCTTATCCTGAAAAGACCTTTGGACTTAACCAATAGTGTGTGAAGTGTGTGAATCAAATGAAATGCAAAAGCTGATGAAGTTCTAAGACAATTCTACTGTCATGTGAGGACAAACACTTTGAGAGGTGAGAATTATTTTGATCTGGTTGTGCATATTCTATACACAGGTGAATTTGTGAGTACTGTACCATGTCATATTTGTTTGAATCTTTAGGAGTGCATGTGATTTGTCTGATGTGTAAAGTTATTCTATCAAAACGTCAAATGTCTGTATTGTGTTGTTCTTTTGTTTCTGTGATTTCCTGAGGGCATGAAATAATTCAAGTTTGGGGGAGTTGATAAGTGTGAAAAACAAATGTTTTTACACTTATAAATTACCTTAATCTTGTAATTATTCATGTTATTACTCAGTGAAAAGTTGTAATTTGTAG
>NW_014541975.1:20749-59501 GCF_000741045.1 Vigna radiata var. radiata | reverse complement strand
TTTAAGGAATTAAATCAAGATACGCTTATGTGAATGCTTGAACAGAGAACGTATTTTATCCAGGATGTTACTGTAATGTTAGTCAAAGACCAATTCCTAGNACACCAACTGTGTTTCTTGTATCGTTTTGTGTATTTTGATGTCTAATTGAGTTATAAAAGGAAAAATTGTCAAGTGTTGCACAAGTCCCTTGGGAGAACGATACTTTACTTATCCACTGTATTACTTGTAACGATTTGGTATACTTGCCAAAAAGTTATCAGAATAATGGTTACATCATGTGGTAATAAGAATCTCCATTGCATTTCAACTAGCATAAAACACATATTAGAAAGTTTGTATACATACATGCATATATACATATGCACAAACACACACATAGAAAACACACACAACTTATCATTTTTCATCATCAAAACTATTCTTATTCTTTAGACTATTTGATGAATTTCACATCATATGTCTGGTATTATGTCTTGTAGATGAACCAAAAAAATAGACAAATTTGTAAGAAGAATTAAGAAACTTTATTTGTTGAAGTTCAAAAACTAAATAACAAACAAAATAAAGAACTAATGCCAACATAAAACACACATTAAAATGCTCGTGTGAATATAATATATATAAGAATACCATCATCTAATGTTTTTTGTCATCAAAACTCTAAAAAAAAGCTAAGGGTTAGACTATCTACATTGGGGTTAACCATTTAATGATTAAACAAGTTTCCTTACTTTTTTTTATGACAAAAACATTTAAGACATGAATAAGAAATAGATAAAACAATAAATATGAATATTATAAATTAGACACAACTTGAAACAATTGTGATTCTTATTTTATATGTGATATTAAATGTAATTTAAAGACATGAAAGAACATTAAAGTGTTAAAACATATTTCTTCTCCCTTTTATACAATATTAACAAGAGTTCTTACATACTATTTGTCTCGTCCAAGAAAATTTTTCATGTTACCACTAAAAGAAAAATATGATTTACTTATATATAATATTGATTTGGATCTGTGGGTAAATTACCTGTTACATACGGATTTTATCTATATATCTGGAAAATTGAGTTATATATGTGTTTTTTCATAGGTAATGGCTAAACAATTTATTACCGATTTTCCATATGTAAAATTTGTATGTAACGTTGGCATAATATTGCAAGAATTTTGCGAAGGATATGATGCATAGGTAAAATCAGTCGGTAAGTGAAACAAAATTTACCTACTGATATTACATACGGTTTGGAAATAAATAATTATTAAAAATTAAAACAATTTTTTCACTCACCTCACCTCTCGTGCTCAATCTTTGAAACTTTCTTACTTAAAATTTTCACCAAAACTTTCACTCAGTTCCTTCAAGCTCTTGTACTCTCACAGTCCTTCACTAAACCTAGCCTCGTACTACTTCACTCTCGCAATCGTTCACTCTCAGGTGACTCTCCAAGCTTCGTCATTCACTCTGTAATGTCATCTTCTTATGCTGACTGATAGAGAAAAGGAAGTTCCTTCTTCTCGCGCTCACTCACTCTTCCTTCTTGTGGAGTTCGTTTCATTGATCTAGTAAGTAATATTGTTGGTTCAATCATAAATCCCTAAATTCCTAAAATCTGAAAACCTTAATTTGATGGCAAACCCTTACCCAAGTGTCCAATCATAAGGTTCTAGTTGGTGTTAGTTATAGTTACTATTTGAATTTCTAATTTGGCTTTTGATCACAATTATGCTAAGTTTTAAGCAGCAACTAAACCATTGTTCCATTTTATCTTTTGTTCCTTACTTGGATAGTTAGTTTACTTGCTTTGGTTTAGATTGCCTTTTCAAGATCTCTTTCATTTTCAAGAGTTCATGCTCCTTTAATTTCTTTTAATTTATGTCTTGCATTTTGACCTAAGTTTAACCTTATACTTTATTAGTAAGGATGACTAATTCAAGTTTTTTTTTAATAATTTTGGCGACAAAAGACTATCTACTACCAACTCTAAGGTTGGTTTAAAGGGTTTTTAAGAGAGGATGGGAGAGGTTGTAGGTTTCAACTTCCCTCACAAACAAAATATTAACAACTAACATTTGTCAATAAAAAGAAAAAAAAAAACTTGCTATATTTATTTAAATCTCTATTTTCAGTAAACAAGTTATAATAAAATAAGTTTTCTAAAGATATAATATATGAAAGGTGTTTCATTTATACAAAGTTATATCTTCAACGTTAAAAATAAATCTCTTGTGAAAATAATATATTTTATGAGACAAATTTAAGGATAATTAATTGTTTTATATGTAATCTTTTTTTTGAATTGTTTCGCTATTAGTCAAATTCAAAGCTTAAATGAAGATACATACGAGACCTTTGTATGAAGCTTTTAGTTTGTTTGATGTTGAGATTTAGTTATTGTGGTTTTGGTTTTGTCCAAATTACTTAATTAGAAGTAGAAAAACTAAAACGAAATTAGAATAGTCTATGAGTAATTGACAATAGACTATAGTTTATTGTCACTTATATACTATAATTTTTTTTAAACTATGATTTTATTTGTAGTTTATAAGATATACTACTCTTGTATAATTATTGTGAAAACCCAAAAGTAATTATGGTATATAACTTTTATTGCACTAGTGTTTATAAAAAAGAAAACAAAATGAAAATACCAGTAAAAAACATTTCACATCATAGATAAACAAAGTCCTATCCATTGAAAAGTAAAAATCAACAAGATCATAATCAAGATCCAAATAGATATTCAAAATATTTTATCTCACTGCGTGAGGTTGAAAATATTCTAAAATGAACTATTTTGTTCTAGGTGCTTCAAATGAACTACGTGATCCTCTTAAGTTTATAGAAATAAACCATTTTTAGAACACCTCTACAG
Source organism: Vigna radiata var. radiata (assembly GCF_000741045.1). Classification (NCBI taxonomy): domain Eukaryota; kingdom Viridiplantae; phylum Streptophyta; class Magnoliopsida; order Fabales; family Fabaceae; genus Vigna; species Vigna radiata. Next base: position 56,616 of record NW_014541975.1, on the reverse strand, counting down.
ATAAATTTTGTATACCAACCATCTCTATGAAGTAGCAAAGGAATACATATTTCTTGAAGGATGTACCATTTGCACTCTCCCATTGATAAAATATATTTACCTTCAAAAATGTAAAAACACATATTAAAAAATGTATTTAAATAAAGAAATCAAATTCAAGTAAGAAACTAAACTTTTTTAAATCATCAAATTTAAAATTCATCTTCTATATTTTCAACTCAATAGTGAAGCACTTGAAAAAAAATTAAGGTTGCATTAGATTTATTCATTTTGGGATATAAGGATACTCTATTTCTTTCCAAGTCAAACTGAAAACTCTAAATTCAAAATAACCATCACCTTGCTAAGAAATGGGTAGAAGACATGAACTTTACATATGTGTTTGCAGCAATTCACAATAAATTTGTTTAGCAACAATTATTAAAATTGTAAAACGGGAAAACTGTAAGACATTATATTTCAATAAGAATACGTGTATTTTATTTAAAATTTCAAAATTCATTAAGAAAAGATTATCTCAACAAACTGGGATATTTTTATTTAAATAATAAATTAAAATTATTTTCTAATAAAAGGAACGAGTATATTATACACTAAAGTTGTTTAACTATATGATTTTTCTAGAAACATATATTAGAAATTGGGTTTTTAAACCTAATTCAGTCCCACAAAACTAGCTTAAAAACTTATTTTCTAATATGGTATCAGAGTCATTATTAAAGTTTATCCTAACGAGTTTTAGGTGGGTATTTCTGTTTCCACCCGTTGTCAGGCCGTTATTGGACCACCAAATTTCTACTATCACGCACGAGATGTTTATAACTCGACGTGAAGGGGATGTGTTAGAAGTCTCACATCGACTAGAGATAATGTCAATTTATAATATATATATATATATATATATATATATATATATATATATATATATATATATANTATATATATATATATATATATATATAAGTGAGGTGCAAACCTCACTTTACAAGCCGGTTTTGTGAGGTTGAGTTAGGCTTAAATCCACTTTTCTAATATGGTATCAGAGCCATGGTTAAAAGTCTATCCTAACGAGTTCAAAGTGGACATTTTTGTTTCTATCTTTTGTAGGACTATTATTGGATCACCCAATTTCTATTATCACGCACGAGATGTCTATACCTCGGTATGAAGGAAGTGTGTTGGAAGTCCACTTTTTAACAACATATATATATATATATATATATATATTAATATTTAGATGATATTATGTTATGTTTTAATGTTAACTTGTAGGGTTGTAGAAGGAGCATGATCCTTAGAAAAATCAAATAAACCATCCAATTGGTATTTCATAAAGTTTGTACCACAAGATCAGACAAAAGTCGATTCCACGAAGATGCTATAGAAAATGGGACGGTGATGTGAGGAAATCAAGCACCATTTCCTATTCAAAATAGTTTTGTATTGTATGACTTTGTTTTCTTGTGTTTGCTTCTGTTCAAGGATATTCCTCAGGTCCCATCTTCTCAAACATCGATAATGATAACATAATATTACAAAATAATATTGTGATGGATTTCATAAACTGAGTAACAGTAAAACAAATATTACAAAATAATAAAGTATAATATTCTATAAAATATAATGTATATTAATGTGATTATAAGTAGATTCCAAAAGATAAGAATTGGAAAACGCAATACGCAATTAGTGGACTTTGATGACTCAAAAGCTTCAACAGTAGATAATGATAGGATGGCCTCATTGATTGGGGTAAGAAAAACGAACCTAGAAAGGGATGAGTCCTACAATGAGTGTGCTATAGGTCTGCTTGTTCAAATATAATAACAACAATAAGGTCAATTATGTCGACATGAACCAAATGCATGCATGTGGCATATGACGTGTTTGCTAAAAACTTATCCTACCTAAAATTTATAACTTAACATTTTATTATCTTTAATTACATTTTATTATCTTTAATTACAGTTGAAACTTCTTCAATATTATTGATACGGAAGTATATACCTTAACCTTGACTAAAACATTTGATAGAACGATTTTGGTAAAGTTTACCTTTTCTCTTTTAACTACTTTTCATTTATTCTTAATGATTGAATAAGAATTTTACTCATAGGAATTCTTTCTTATATCGTAAAACTATAGCATATATGTAGATTATCGATTTGGCGTAATTTATTGGGTTTGGTATTGAACTATAGGTTAAGGCCAAAAAAGTTTATTGGATCAAAAAGTTTGGCAAGGTTAAAATAGCAAAAAACGCTCCATGAGTTAGGAGGTACTATGAGTTGGTTTGTATGAGTCAATCTTAAATCAAGATCTACGAAGTTAGATTGAATATAAGTTAAATATGTTGTTCGTGTTGGATCAAAGTTTGGCTACATCTAATTTAAGTGAAATCTTTAACTATGTTAACCCGAGTCTTTATTGAAATCTTTTACATAAAACTTTTAATTACAAGAATTTTTAAATTTTAAAAATTAAAATCATTCTTGCGTGTTTCAATGGACATATTAAAGAACACTACCCAATAAGACCATCTAAGTTTCTTCACTATGAAGTAGCCCAGATGTAGATACATAATTCATTTTTTATTTATATGTTTATTTTTTCTTTTTATTACTTCAAGTTAACACATAAACATTGATAATTAATTAGGTCAATTATAAAATTCAAGTAAATTTTACTAATATAATATAATTAATTAAGGTTATTTATGATGTTTAAGGTATTATATGTGTATTATTTTAGGAGAAGTTAAATCAAACCACTTTCCCATAATCATAAACAAAACATCATAAAGGAGTTACATTTTCATAATTGGAACACAACTCTCAATTATTTTAACATAATTATTACCACATGGATCAGCAATACATCATTTTAAATTATAACATTTTATGAAATTTCCTTCTTTGTTTTTATTTCAACATTTTTTGAATGTTTAGACTATGTAACTTGAATAATCACTAGTGCCAACTTATGCCACAACATTGAATACTTAAAAAAAAGTTATGCAAAACGAATTTTGGAATGAAAGGGAAAGTTGTTGAATTTTATATATATATATATTCAATGGTCAATGATAGGGTACTATGATTTGATCCCAAAATCATGTGCCCACATGCAGATCGAATACCTATCAAAGAAGATTTGTCATGTGAAGCTAAAGAAGCTTCACAAAATAGAATACACATAAAAGCTTCTGAAAATTTCGTTTTTCAAGGAAAAAGAACTTACTTTATCATCTTCAGAAGCCTCACACTTTGGCGTACCTTTTGCTGCGCCTCATCCTACTACGCTGTCTACTTTCATTCAAAAGTTTGTGCAAAACCATTTTTATATATTTAATATGCTCATTTTTTAATATATACGCGGTTGTTTTATTGTTTTTTTTCATAGTTTTCTATTATATCACATATTGTTTGGAAAAATTATAACTATTACTCAGTTATAAGTATTTTCATTTTAGATAAAAAATTATAAATGTATAATGAAAAATCCACATTAAGTAAATATCATTGTGTTGAAATGGAGATAAACATTTTGATACTAAGTTGGTTTAATAATACCGAGTTAAACTTAATTTCACTATATTAATAAAGGTTAAACCCAATGTGCCAAAACTCAACCACCTAAAGTGGCTTATATTAATGCTAATTATTGAGGTGTTTATGGATTTGTATGTATGGTGGAACCCACGGTACACACTAATTGCCACATGCCAGTGGAAGATTAGATTCCACATGATAGAGTCACCCTTACTAGAAAGGACCACAGTAGCAAGTGTCATTCCTACTTTTTCCTCATTAGAAAACTAAATTAATTATCATGCCCATAACCTAAAAGGACCCTTTACCCCATGCACTATCTCTAGTGTAAGAAATCCTTTTGCTATCCTATCTTCAAAATCTAACTCAGAAAACCACAATTCAAGGCAACATAGTCATTCCCTACCACCACAATTCCATCTCCAATCAAAACCATGCCAACAATTAAACCATCAAAGATCTTCACTTTCATCCTTGTGCTTATTTCTGTCACTACTCCCATCAAGGGTCAGGAATCAAGGAAGCTTGATGAGACCACAAATGGTAATGAGAAGTGCTCACCATGTGAAGGTGGTTCCACCCCATCACCACCGACAATAGAGTATTTATCACCACCACCACCAATAATCTATCCCTCACCGCCGCCGCCATCGCCGCCCCCACCATACTTGTATTCATCACCACCACCACCGTCACCCAAAAAACCACCATCATCATATTGCCCTCCACCACCGTCATCAGCATACTTGTACCTGACGGGTCCACCAGGGAACTTGTACCCAGTGGATGAGAATTTCAGCGGAGCTAGTCCAAACCGCCACCAAAATTTGGATTTGTACTTGCCACTTTCGGTGGTTGTCGTGTTGAGCATGATGATCTTTTGGTGATTAGCTTGTCAAGAAATTAATTCAGATCATTCAGATGTGTACGAGATTATTCATGGATTAGTCCAAGGTCTCAAGAAAGGTAATAAGGAGGAGAGTTTTGTACTCAAATAATTTCATTGTTGCAAATTAATGTTCCCCAGTTCTTCCTTTAATTTCTGATCCCAATTTGTACAATATAACAGCAATAATCACTATGAAATTAGTTTCTGCGGTTTTCTGCTACGTTTTGTACTCAAAGTGTTCTTCTTTGTTCTATGTCTTATCTAACTAGTTTCTAAGGTTTTCTGCTACGTTTTGCATTTGTATTTTGTTTTTATTAAATGGCCATATGTTTTGGAAGTATAGTAACAATTTAATTTTTTGAAAAACGAAAAAAAATGATTTAATTTTAAAAAGTACAAATTATTCCTAAACTTTAACGAACCTTCTAGTTTCATACACTAAATTTATATATATATATATATATATATATATATATATATATATATATATATATATATATATATATAAATTGTTTTCATATATTATGTATATAGTGATTATACGTATAGTGATTTCCTAATTGAACACAATTATTTAAAAGGTCATAATCTTAATAATTCGCAAACGTAGCTAATTTATATTCTTTAGCAAATTATATTTTCACCCTTAAAAGTAAGTTTTGGGTCTGGTTTACAACCGAGTTTTAACAATAGCAGAAAAATAGAATTTTATGATAATTTATTATGATTCCTTAGCATAAAAATGAATGACAGATAAAATTAGCTTATTATAACATGTGGATAGACATCATTCATAATAGGTATGTGTTTTTTATAAGGACAATGATATTTTAACACCATTTTTTAACACTATTTTGACACTGCACACGTGTCAAGATGTGATTGGACGATTTCAAATTAAAAAAAGTTGAGGCAGGGGTATATTTGGAAGAGAAAAACCAAAGTTTGCTTTTTAATTTGAAATCGTCCAACCACATTTTGACACGTATACAGTGTCAAAATGGTGTCAAAAAATGGTGTTAAAATTTTATTTTCCTTTTTATAAAGTAACGAAAAAGTATATTATAATAAGTTCACCTTACTATAACATACTTTCAATCGCGTGTCATAATATATTTGAAATGTTTTACTAGGTAATTGGATTTAATTATTATAATATGAGTTTATAACGTAGTTATTTTCATTTGTCATAATATCTTCTTACTATTATGAGTTGTAATTGTTCACTTGTTATAATAAATGTTTTTTAGAATTAATCTATTATAAAGATGATAAAGTGTCCCATGTTGACTCCCTAATCTTATTTTGATGATAGCTCAGGTCCACTTTAGTAGAAAAACAACTACTGAGTAAAGTAGCTAGATAAATGACAATAAAGTATTAAACAAATTTAATTCTTAACATTGTATGTCTTTTCCGAACCAGTTTGATCATAGGTAAATATACAAACATTGTACCCATTAATAACAGATTGAATCAGTGGTTGAGTGTCCTTGAATACTTCCTCTAAAAAAATAATTGATGAGTTAGTTGAACGTTAGAATCAAGTAATAATAATGTGAAATACAAATGAAAAAAAAATTGCATTACCTTGACTTATTGCTTGACCAAAAAACCTTGTTAAATTTAAGTAGTTTACGATTTTCCTTTCCTTGTTTAGGAGGATTGCTAACAAAGTTCTCCATCATTCCAAACAAACTCAATTGTTGTAATGCTTTGATTTTGCCCTGGAAGAAAATGGTCTAATACGACAATACACCCTTATGTTCTTTGGCTATTTCCAAATCTTGCTTCAATGCAGAAATTTCTTTTTCATTACCAACTTTTTCTTTCTTTAAATGAGAAAAATCTTGCTCTTCAAGTCTCTTCATTTTTTCCACGTTTTGTTGCTGATAACAGTGGCAAAAATAGCACTGGTGCTGCTATCCAGGAGCTGGATTTGTCCAGCAACTTTTTCAATGGCGTCTTTGGATGTTAGTAATAACAGCTTCATAGGTCATATTCCCACTTCCCTCTTTTGCATTAATGACCATAACTCCTTCGCTCTCAGATTCTTGGATTATTCCTCCAATGATTTTGATGGTTCCATTCAGCCTGAAATTAGAGCATATTCCAAGCTGGAGAGTTTTACAGCAGACTTCAATTTTCTTTCAGGGTCTATCCCAAGTGATCTTGTTGATGCTGTTTCTCTCACAGAAATCTCATTGCCCCTCAATAGACTCACTAGAACAATTGGCGATGGTATAGTTGGCCTTACCAACCTCAGTTTTGGAGCTCTACTCCAATCATTTCACAGGTTTCATCCTCGTGAAATTGGTAAACCATCCTCAAACAAACCAGATTGGATTTGGAACATTTGAATTTTGCAGAGTCCAAAACAACTAGCTGACAAGAAAATGCTGATTAGATTATCTAATATATCTTGGACTGGGAATTGGTTGCATGTCTTGGACTGGGAATCTCCTAGACATATATCATCTAATCTAATGATCAACTAGAACATATAACCAGAACACACAACCATTTTATACTGCATTCAGTTAACAAATCATACTATAACTAGTTCCCATGTACATACACTTCATAAGTTTCAAAAGTCAATCTCAAACTAAAAGCAAATTTTACATAATTTATACCATTGAACATCATAGGATTCGAAACTGTTAGATAATTTATACCATTAAAGCACTATAAATTGATTGAGTTTATAGAAATACAAATATACCCTTCTCAATGCATTTCTCACCACACTCAAAATCAAATATAGCAAAATAAGAGATGAATATCCTCAATCTTACAACCCCGGAGAACACTCGCAACTCTCAACACTTGGCCAACACACAGGTAGACAAATACAAATTGTTGATGATGATCCTGATCTTCCAATCACAATTCTCTTGGTGGAGATCAAATCAAAATAGTTCAACCCACTTTCTTGAAAGAATCTTGATGTGTAAGTAACCCAATTTGAACCTTAATTTTCCAAGACACTTGTTAAAGACTCTTATAGTTAAAACTTAATGAAACAATTGATATATAAAACAATTAAGCATTTCATTACACACCCAAAATTTCAGTATCACTCATACAATTTTCCAATATCCTATTACACCCAATTGCACTTAACATATCATCAAAATTAATTCACTATTCTATTCTCAATCATTCGAACATATATTAATCTCATCTCCCCCTGTCACCTTATATTCGAATTAAGAATAGACAAGAATACACATTGTATCATTATTGAATCAATATACTTGGAAATCAACAAATTCAATTGAATAATATATGGAATTCATTTCATACATTAAAAAGTTCAATAATATTTAAAACATTATTTATATATATATAAAACTGTATATTGAATCTAAATATTACATTAACCTATATATATAATATTAAATTGTAGTCAAGTTTCTATAAATTAGTCACACTTAAAATAAAAGAAATTTACTTGATTCCATTATCTTCTAAACTTTTTATTAAAGATGAATCATTAAAAAATTATAAATAAAATAATGGAGTTAAAATAATATTATAATATTATAATGATTAATTAGATATGAATGCATGGAATCTTAGAAAAGAGAGTATTAAAAAAAAAACAAAAAAGAGGGCTGGTGATCTTAGAAAGAGATAAAAAGAAAGGAAAACATAGGTTACTTCAACGAATCTGTATAGAGAAAAAAAAGTAGGAAGTGCATTTATTAATAATTGGGAGCGTAAATAGTAGTATCCTTCTCTTTCTTTATTATTGTCTAGATTGGGTCAGTTCCTTTTTGAGCCTTACGTATTTAGGCCACATAATGTACGTTTTTCTATTAACTTTTGGGTATTAGTTCCTGCACCTCTCCAATTGCTTCCTCCACTTCTCCTTTTTTTTTATCCTTCATTATATTTTTTTTATTCTTGTTTTACTCCGTAAAAATTTATTTTTAAAGTTAAAATTTTATAAAAAAAAACCTTTTTCTTTTACGGATATCATCGTCCGCTTAAGATAAAAACGAATGTGAACTTTCGTTTAAGTTAAAAACGGATTTCAACCTTCGTTATTCAGGATTTCAATGGTGCCTCCGAACATGAAAATGGAATTAGGCACATACTTGACCGTCACCCAATTGCCCTTATAGAAAAGTTGCAGACCCCGGCACCATGTTGTGAAATGTTGTGAAGGAGGAAGGTTAGTTAACCTATGTCTATATGAGCTTCAACTCTGTAGACAAATTGGGTAGTAGTTGATCTTCAACGGAAGCAAAAGCTCTTCCATTTCACCCAAACTTTGCTTCAAATCCAATGATTTTTCAATTATGGTTGGAGTAATCTTGTCACTCTCACATGTTTTTGGAACACTTGTCTCCGAAATTTCCACTAAATAACTATCCAAATCTCAAAGGAATATTTTTTCTTGTTTCTTATTTATCCAAAAATATCAACACAAAAATCAAGCACAATGACACAGTCATAGTCGGTCCACCCACCGCAAAAATAGAAAAAGAACACCGAACCCAGAGAATATTTTGAGTAAAGACCTTTGCTTTAGGTCAAAATCGAGAATTCCCCCAAACTCAATTCACCAAAGAATCATCGGAAAATCAAATACTCCTAGCCAGAAAAACAGAACCTTTCAAACTGCTATGCTACCGGAAAGAAAAACTTGGGAGATCGGACCGAGAGTTTTCTCCGGCGAGAGAAAAAAAATAATTGAGTGAGTGAGAATTAGGATTCAGGATTTCAGAATGTAATTATTATTAGGTCCACTTTGACTTTAATGACTTTTGCTTTTTGGCGAGGAGTGTCTCTTGTAGTGTTGATTGAAAAGATTGGGAAGGTGGGGTGGGGGAGGTGGGCTGTAAGTAGGGAGAGAGAGCAAAGTAAGGTTGAGAGTTAAAAGTTAAAAAGGGGAAAAAAGGAAAAGAAAAGGGTTATTTTTGTAATAAGAAAAAAATGAAAAAAATTGAAGAGGTAAAAGAAGAAAATGGGGAGGTGGAGGGAGTACCTCTTAACTTTTTGGCTGTTTTTTCTTGGACCCATCCAACTTCTCCTGTCTAGTCGTATTTGGATAATGGTAATGGATATAAGAATATAATGCTAGGAGTGGAACATGTATGGATAATTAATTAATTAATTAATTAATTTAGTATACATTTAGAGTGTGTTCACCTGGGATAATTGGGGAGAGTGATTGGGTGGATTTGTGGATAATTTTTTGTTGTTGTTTATTTGAGTGAATTTGGAGGTAAAAATTTTGAAATAAGGTTTGTGAGAATTGGTGTAGGATTTAGTTTATATGACAAATTAAAAAAATTTACTTCAAAATTCACTCTCGTTTACCTTCAAATTCACTCAAATAAACAACAAAAAAATATTATCCTCAAATCCACTCAATCACTCTCTCTTAATCATCTCCGATCACCCAAGTGAACACACCCTTATAGATGATAAAAGTACTTAACTAGAACAAAAAACTGTATCATTTGTTGGATATTCTTATAAAAAAAAATATACATCACAAGATAAAACTTAAAATAAATATTATTTGACACATATTTACATTCATTTAACAATTATTTTTATTTTTTATTATAAAAATCACGTTAATTTCCTCTCGTTTTCCTTGTAAATTTCACTCTTTTCTATTTCACCGTACCATTCCATTGCCTTTGCCTTTTTTGTTTCAATCAACAGTATGGTTAGTTACTTTTCCGTTGCAGTAGCATAATAAAACGGTAGCAGTGGAAAATGAACGTAAGAAACAACTTAAATATTAAATTTACGGATAAAATATAATTTTATTTTCTTAACGAATAATGAATACTTACAAATATAAATATTAATATATCCAAATCAGCCTCTTAATAGATAAATATTAAATTATCCGTTACGTATATAATTATTGCCCATTATTCATAGTATATTTTACTTATATATGATGATATTTTTGTCATCCTATCTCTATTTCTGTCCATGTCAATTCCTAAATTCAAAATTAAATATAAAAAAAAAAATTGTATAATTAGACTATTTGGAAAACTTAAAGTCACAATGTCTCGCAACGTTAAAATAATACTTATTTCTCTTAATTTTTTAATAAAATAGCAAGCACATTTTCACTACTCATTTTTTCATGTCTAATAAAATAACACTTTTTTTATATTTTAATAAACTATTACTTACTTTATTTATTTTATTGATGAATAACAGGTTAATTAAATTTTTTAATTAAGAATTATGAATTCAAAATTACAGTTAAAAATTTTAATGAATAAAAATTGAATAATTTAGGTATGCCAAAATTATATCTGATTTTTTAAAAGATATTTATATTGTTTTCTAATTCTAAAATAATATTCAAATCCACTGTACTATTAATAAAATAAGACCCTCCTTATTTTATTTACATTCATACTTGTACATGTTTACAATTATATTGAATTAAAATTATATTTAAATAACAAAAATTTAATAAATTTAATTATATATTTAATACCTATTTTTATTTTATATTATTTTTAATTTTTTTACTTGAGTAATGATATAATTATATATATTTAATTTATACTAATTAATTTTTTTTATATTTTTTTCAGAAAAACATCTTAATTTTTTATATTTGAAAACTTTAATTTTGTATTTTCTGGGTTTTTTTATTAATTTTTTCGGTATACTGCTTTTAAATGAAATAAAGTATGTAGGACTTTGTTAAAAACATAAAAATGGCATAACTAGAAGTATTAATTGTCATTTTATTTTAAAATTAAGAAAAATGAATATTTATTTTACACCTAAATGAAGTGTAAGTACAATTTAGTATAGATTTAGAAATATTAAAGTATTCTTGATGATAGAAAAAGAAAACCACCTGGTCAAAAAGCCTTGATCTTAAAGTTTTAGCCTTTACATTACATTTTAAATCTCCAAGAAATTTAAGAAGTAATAAAAATTTGTCTGTTGCTAATATATTGATAGACAAACTCATCAGTAATAAAAATTTTAAATTATAAATAAAATTTTAATGATAAAAAATTTGTCAATAAAATTTATTAGGATTAAAACATATAAATTTTTTGTGAATAAAATTTGTCAATAATTAAAATTTTAAAATTTATTAATAAAATCCATCAATCATCTAGATTTGATAATAAATTTATTTTTATTAATAAAATTTTATCGATAATTTCAAAGACTTTGTAGTGAAGAGTTGTATACTATATATGTTTCATGAAAACAGGTCAGTTTTATCAATTGTTTTGATAAAATCCTGTGAAAGGAAAACAAAACATTAATTCATCAATTAAACTTAATTTATTCACAAATCTATTTTATAACGCTATTTGTTCACTTTTTTTTTTTAATTTTCTATCTTATATGTAATTTAAATTGTCAAATTTGTTTATTTTTTATTTCTTTTCTTAAAATTCCTTATTACAGTCTTATGTAATTTTTTTTGAATAAAATTTATATTGGGTATCACTTTTAATTATGACATCTTAGCTAAATTGATATTCTATAATTCAATAATTATTTGTCACTGTACCCTACGTGACCGTCCGTCCATGACTCCCATCCGGGCAGGCGAGACCGGACACGCGAAAACCAGACCTTGAAATCCATTCTTAACGCGCGACTAGTTAATGCGACCGGGTCGCGCACGGCTGTTATGTCTGCATGACGAGCCACATTCAGCTGTTATGTCCGCATGAAGGACTGGTTCTCGTTGCCAGTGAGACGGCAGTCCGGCGAAGATCGATGGAGATTTTGGAAGCTGCACAACATTAAGGTAAAACCAGATTAACCCCAACAGGCCTGCAATTGGGCCTTGATTAAGATTCCGCTAATTACTGGCCCATAGAAAAAACTATAAATAAAAGTCAAAGGTGAAAGGTAGGTGGTTACATTTAATGCACATTTATCTCACTTTCTCTTTCTATCACTAGCTTCTAAAACGGAACATTGACTTGAGCGTCGGAGTGCTTTTAGCAGGTACCCGACCGGATATTTCAAGACCAAGAGGAAAGCGCAAATCGTGAACGATCGGGAGATCCGAGCGGACGGTAGTGGAGAGCTCAGACCGACTTAGACCCCCAAAGCAGAAACATTTGGCGCCCACCGTGGGGCCGGAGGCTTATACCCAATGGTGACCACGAGAAACGCTAGCACTGAGGAGACGAGCGGAATTGTACGCGCTCTGGAGATGAGGATGGAAGAGATGCAAAGGAGACATGAAGAGATGCAAAAGAAACACGAAGAGGAGATGGCGGCCGTGCGTGCCGAGTGTCTAGCCCAGCTACGCCAGGAGAAGGAAAAACAGACGGGGGAAGGCAGCAAGGAGGCCCACAGTAGTGCACGGGGTCAGGGTGACCAGGAGAAAGGGAAGCAGAAGAGTACCGAGGAGGAAGAGAAGGAGAGGGGGGAGGAAAGTTTGGTGTTGGTTAAGTCGGAGATACCGTCGGTACCAGTGCCATTCGTCCAAGCTGTGATGGACGTCCGTATTTCAGATCAGTTCATTCCCCCACAATTCAAGATGTACGACGGTACCAGTGATCCCGACGCACATGTCAAGTCGTTTACTAATGCCATGGCCTTCCGGACGGGAAGTGATGCCATCTGGTGCCGGGCATTCTCACTGTCCCTCGAAGGCGAAGCCTTAGAGTGGTTCAACTCCATACCTAACGGCTCGGTAGAAAACTTCAAGGGACTAAGCGGCATGTTCAGCGATCAATTCGCCGCATGCCGACCACAAGATACTACTCTGGTCGATCTAATGAATATGAAGCAAGGGAAAGAGGAGGCGCTTAGAGCCTTCATGGAACGATTCACCAAAGTGGTCCGGCGGGTCAGGGGACTGAGCGTGGAGATGGCCTTGCAGTATGTGATGCCGGCCCTTAGGCCGGGACCCTTTAAGGAGAGCGTTTGTCGAAACCCGCCTAAGGAGCTGGAAGAATTACGCCAGCGGGCGACGGACGAGGCCAGGGTGAAGGAGATGAAACAAAACTATCGAAGGGAGATGCAGGAAGCGAAGGATAAAGGCGAGGGCAAACAGGGTCAATCGCAACGGCCCGCCGGTGCAAAAGGGCGAGACGGCCCTCGGGTCCCCCGTTTCCCCCAATACACTCCTCTCAATGCTCCCCGGGCGCGGATACTGCAAGAAGCTCTAAGCACGCAGATAATGCATGCCCCGCAAAAACGTCCGACTCCTACAGGAGCCGACAACGGCAAACACTGCCTGTATCATCAGAACATGGGCCACGACACTGAAGACTGCATGACGCTCAAGGACCGAATAGAGGAGCTCATCCAGGCCGGGCATTTGAAACAATATATAAGAAACCACCAGAACGAAACAGTCTCTGCTGGACGTCCGCCCCCGAGAGAAAGGAGTCCAAGGACGTCGACGGACAGAGGACGTAGAGACGTCCGCCCGCGATATCCACGCGAGCACGATGAACGGGGAAGGAATTCGGAGAGACGAAGAGAGAGAAGCAGAAGCCGCAGCAGGAGCCGAGCGGGCGGCAGCGGGGGGCCATTGCGGGGAATGATTAACACGATCTCTGGCGGATTCGCAGGTGGGGGAACGTCGTCGTCGGCACGGAAGAGGAGCATCCGTCACCTACGGTCCATACACGCCGTTGACATCCCCAGGCGAACAATGCCTCCCATCACATTTTCTGATGAAGACTTTCATGCACTAGACCCTGAACAAGACGACCCTATGGTCATTACGGTCGAAATCGCGCGGTATGGAGTAGGCAAGGTGCTAGTCGACCAAGGAAGTTCGGTCAACATACTATACTGGAAGATATTCCGGCAGATGGACATCTCCGAAGACCTCATCGTCCCATACGATGAACAACTGGTGGGTTTCGCAGGAGAAAGGGTCGACACCAGGGGATATCTGGACTTGTGGACGCACATCGGGGCCGGACGAGAGGGAGAAGAGAAAAAGGTGCGATATTTGCTGGTGGATGCTAATACATCTTACAACGTCCTCTTAGGACGACCATGTCTGAACTCCTTTGGGGCTATCGTCTCCACCCCCCATCTAACAATGAAGTATCCCACATCTCGGGGGACGATATGTACCGTCCGCGCCGACCAGAAAGTAGCGCGGGAGTGTTACGCAGCCGGTCTCAAAATGTACCCCCGAGAGACAAGGCGGAGGACAGGCGGGGCAAGTGTCGCGATGGCCGACCTAGACCCCCGTACCAACACCGAGGACCGCCTCGAACCGCAGGGGGAAACCCAGCCAATGATAGTGGGAAAGAGCCCTGATCAGGTCACCTTCATAGCCCAAGGGCTGGAGGAGGAGATGGAGAGGCAGCTCCGGGCTGCCCTTTGGCGTAACCGGGACCTTTTCGCATGGACAGCTGCTGACATGCCAGGGATCCATCCCTCTATCATGGCACACCGTCTGTCCCTGTTCAGGGAAGCCAGGCCGATAGCCCAAAAGAAGAGAAAAATGGGAGAAGAAAAGAGGCGGGCAGTCCAGGAGGAAGTCCGGAAATTGCAGACGGCCNGGTTCATTCGAGAGATTACTTACACCACCTGGTTAGCCAACGTAGTCATGGTGAAGAAGTCGAATGGTCAGTGGCGAATGTGTACAGACTACACTGACCTCAACAAAGCTTGCCCCAAAGATTCTTATCCACTGNCCAGCATCGATGTTCTCGTAGACCGGGCGTCCGGACATCAGATTCTTAGCTTCTTGGATGCTTATTCAGGATATAACCAGATACCTATGCACAATCCTGACAGAGAAAAGACGGCCTTCATGGCCGATCAAGCCAACTTCTGTTTCGAAGTCATGCCCTTCGGGCTCAAAAATGCCGGTGCCACTTACCAGCGCTTGATGAACAAAATCTTCACCGACCAGATAGGCCNTTGTCTGGACGTCTACGTCGATGACATGGTCGTCCGATCGGCCGAAGGAGCCCAACATCTGCGAGATTTGGAGGAAGTCTTTAGACAGGTGAGGCGGTATGGGATGCGACTCAATCCGGCCAAGTGCACGTTCGGAGTCGCGGCCGGCAAATTCTTGGGCTTCATGCTAACGTCCCGGGGAATCGAGGCCAACCCGGATAAATGCAGGGCGGTGCTGGAGATGCAGACCCCTCGAACGGTAAAGGAGGTACAGAGACTAGTCGGCCGTTTGACTGCACTATCCCGATTTGTACCAAAGTTAGCGGAACGGGCGGCTCCTATCCTGAAGAAGATGAAGAAAGCATCAGCCAACAGTTGGGACGATGACTGTGAGACGGCTTTCCAGGCAATCAAAGGCGTCCTTACCCAGCCTCCCATCATGAACAGACCTTCTCCGGGCGAAGACCTCCAGGTTTACCTAGGGCTCTCTGAAACTGCGGTCAGTGCCGTCCTGCTGCAAGAAAAACCCACACCCAAGCTCATATATTTCGTTAGCCGGACACTGACCGACGTTGAAACCCGATATCAACAGGTGGAGAAAGTAGCCCTAGCCCTCCTTCATGCCTCTCGAAGACTGCGCCAATACTTTCAAAGTCACCAGGTGGTCGTACGTACCGACCATCNGGTCTCGAAAATTTTGAGAAAACCCGATCNGGCCGNAAGGATGGTAGGTTGGGCAGTAGAACTATCTGAATTTGGCATCAGATACGAGCCGAGGGGCTCCGTCAAGGGGCAACATCTGGCGGATTTCGCAGCAGAAATACCGATGATCGGCCATGAGGAATGGTTATTGTACGTGGATGGGGCGTCAGGCCGAACGGTTAGCGGCGCGGGTGTCNTCCTTGAAGGTCCCAACGGGTTCTTAATAGAACACTCGTTAATTTTCAAGTTCAAAACCTCAAACAACCAGGCGGAGTACGAAGCTTTGTTGGCCGGTTTACAACTGGCCAAAGACATGGGGGCCCGTAGGGTGATCTGCCGAACTGACTCACAGCTGGTAGTCGGCCAAATGAATGGTGATTTTCAGGTACGGGAGGACCACCTCCTAAAATACTATCACCAGGCTTGTTCTTTGGTGAAAGAGTTCGATGATGTGAAAATCGAGCACATTCCCCGGGAACAGAACGCCCGGGCCGACCTACTGTCCAAACTCAGTACTAGAAAAGAGAAAGGACAGCTCACGACTGTCATCCGACAGGTCCTCCTACAACCTTCGGTCGAATGTTTGGCTACCTCTTCGAGCGACACCGCCGACTGGAGGACCGAGATCCGGAACTTAATCCGCAAGCAAGATCGCGGTGAGAGCTTATGCCCAGCGGACTCTAAGCGGGTTACCCGGTTCATGATTATCGGTAACGATTTATACCGCCGCGGTTTCTCATCACCCCTACTCAAATGCCTGGCGGAGAACGAAGCACAGTACGTGATGAGCGAACTACACCTTGGAGTATGTGGCTTCCACACGGGCGGGCGAGCACTCAAAGCTAAGACGTTACGAGCAGGATACTACTGGCCGACGATGGAAGCCAATGCGGTAGAATTTACCCGCCGGTGCACCCAATGTCAGGCCCATGCCAACAATCACCACACTCCTTCGCAAAAGTTACACACCATCGTTTCCCCTTGGCCGTTCGCTCAATGGGGGATGGACATAGTCGGACCGTTTCCCCCGGCCACGGGGCAACGCAAGTTCTTGCTGGTGGCCATCGATTACTTCACAAAGTGGGTAGAGGCCGAGCCACTCGCCACCATCACAGCCTCCCAAGTCCAAAAATTCTGTTGGAAACTCATTTGCAGGTTNGGCTTGCCTCGAACGATCGTAACCNACAACGGTAGGCANTTCGTCGACCGAAGGCTGGAAACGTTCTTCAGGGGATTGGGTATAAAACATGCCACAAGCTCAGTAGAACACCCTCAGACGAANGGGCAAGCTGAGGCAGTTAACAAAACCATTGTCGCCGAACTCAANCGAAGATTAGGAGACAAGAAAGGAGCGTGGGCGGACCACTTGCCCGAGGTCCTCTGGGCTTATCGGTGCACCCCGCACGGCACGACTGGAGAAACGCCCTTNAACTTGACGTACGGTACAGACGCCATGTTACCNGTAGAATTGGGCGAACCATCCTTACGACGAAACATCGAGAATCTCCAGATAAACGACCAAGAGTTACGGGTCGAACTTGATACGATCGACGAACGACGCGATCGGGCAGTGCTAAGGGCAGAAGCATGTCGTCGCATGGTGGAACGCAAGTACAACACCAAAGTCCGTCCGCGTCAGTTCCATGAAGGGGACCTCGTATGGAGAAAGGCCGGGGAAGCACGTCGTGTGGCAGCTCATGGCAAGCTCGCAGCAAAGTGGGAAGGCCCGTTCAAAGTTGTAGAAGCTTTGGGCAACGGCGCATACCGCCTCACTCGGTTGGACGGCCGGCAAATTACCAACACTTGGAATGCGTCACATCTTAAACTTTATTTTAGCTGAGCATGTAATATTGTTTCACACAATCACGATTCAAGAAGCAACACGAAAGTTTCACCCCCACACAGTACTCCCGTCCTTCATTCATTTAAAGCCCNAGTGGACGAATGGAATTATCCTGTCCACTTGGCCGGGCGCTAAGGGGTTAATCCCGATGCCTCGCGCAAAAGTCCAAGTTGACGAATGGAATTATCCTGTCAACTTGGCCGGGCGGTAAGGGGTTAAGCCCGTCGCCTCGTGCAAAGTCCAAGTTGACGAATGGAATTATCCTGTCAACTTGGCAGTTGACGAATGGAATTATCCTGTCAACTTGGCAGTTGACGAATGGAATTATCCTGTCAACTTGGCCGGGCGGTAAGGGGTTAAGCCCGCCGCCTCGTATAAAGTCCAAGTTGATGAACGGAACCATCCTGTCAACTTGGTTCGACGATCAGAATTTACACTCACCGTCTCCCGCGCAAAATTCAAGTTAAACGAATAGAATTGTCCTATGTAACCGGGCGGTTGTGAATCAACTTACCCACCAAAAATGGTAACACGAGCTGAACGAAACCAGAAAAGATTAATACCAAGTAACGAAATTAACGCACAAAATGTCCATTCATCAAAAAACAATTCAGAAACATCAAAAAATATACGATCGGCCGGTAAAAGTAAACAGTACAATCCACTGTTTACATTCCGGCCGATACCGAATGGTCCCTAACTTAACAAGAAAAATATAAAAAGAAAAAGCTATTCTTCATGAGGATCGGCAGCAGATCCGACTACTTCAACCCGTTCGCCATCACCTTCGGCATTTTCCTCGCCGGCTTCGGCCTCCTCCGGGTCCTTAATGTCCGTTAAGACACCGTGATACACGTCCTTGTAAATATCGAACCCAAGAGAGAGTGGCTTCTCGACCTTTAGCAAAACTTCCACTTGACGGATGGCCTTGTAAAAGCCGTCCTCATGTTCCGCCACCAGACTATCGTTCAGAGACATTATTTTGTCCTCAGCCGTCTTAAGATCTGCACGCGCTTTCTTCAGCTCGGTGTGCAGCTCTACCGTCCGGCCCTGAAGCTTCTCCTCCACCTCCCTCAACCTCGCGACGTCTTCCTTCAGCTGCCTCTGATTCTCTTCAGCAGCGGCTTTCGCCGTCCTTTCCTCCTCAAGCAGTTGGGTCGTTTCCTGAAGTTTCTCGGTCGACCGCTTTTTCTCGTCCTCCAGAGCCTTTCTGGCGCCCGTCAACTCCTCCTCCAAGGCCTTAGCCTTTTTCTCCTCCTCAATCAGCAGCTTCTTCACCTCGCCGGATCCGCGAACATCCCCATGTTCGTGTATATAGTCAATCATGGCCGCCGTCCAGTTCGCCATTTCGGACACAGAGTTTAGCATAACTCTACCCGGTAAGGACTCCAGTAGAGCGACATAGGCCGACCCCCGATTAAACTCAATAAAACGACTTACATTGTAATCAGGGCTGAAAACGCCGCCTGGCAGAGGAGTAACCGGCTCCTTCCCCTCACGGCGGTGTCTCTTAGAGGAAGATTTTCCCCCTTTCCGCGACTTTCTCTTCCGATGCCCCGACGTAGTGACGGGTGCGGATTCAGAGGGAATTTCAACAACCGGGGCAGCCGTCGCCGAGCCGGTTAGATTGACGAGGGGAGTATTGTGAGATGGAGGAGGAACGGAAGTCCCTTCCCCCTGTTGGACGGCCACATTGGTGCTTCCACTGGCCCCTACAGTTAGCCCGCGGACGGCCACCGACACCCGAGCGGGAGGAGGCTTCATGGGCGGGGGAACGTCTTGACTGGGCCCGGAACTAGCGGCACGGGCCGATGCCTTCTTTTTCATCGAAAGAAAATTGGATTGGCGNGGTCCGGGAGTCGCCATGCAACCTGAGGAAAAACGAGAAATTCAGCTAAGTTATAATCTTCATAAAAGGAAAAAACGGAATAAATCACATACCGAGCGCTCTTTGAGCGCAATCCTCGTANGGGATACAGTCGACAAGGCAACGGGCGGGGNCANGGCGAGAGAGGGTGTCAATCACATCCACCACACAAAAATCTTCCATTTCCAACTCCCGCTTCGAAATGGCCTCCATCTTTGTTGGATTGTCCGTCCAGTATAAGGGAAACAAAGGGTGGCCGTCCTCATCGAAAAAATCAGGACGGCCCACGTCCTCAATAACCACTTTAAAGAATTGGTCTTTAAAATTTTTAAAGGACTCGGCATATGGCTTGAACAGGGTGCGCTTCCCTACGGAAGATAAAGACACCAAGCCTCCCTTCGGATGAGGACGAACGTTGAAATAATGGAGGAAGGACCGAACGGTCGGAGCGACGCCGGCCACCATACACTCTACCCCAAAGGCTTGAATAGCAGCCCAAGAATTAGGGTGCAGTTGTGTAGGGGCGACATTCAACTCCCGCAACTCCCCGGCCTGGAAGTCAGTGAACGGAACTCGCACGTGCAGTTGGGCGAACAAGTTCGCGTACATGAAGAAAAAGTCATTTGCGCTGGTGCCTTTCCCGTGGCAGACACGTTCGTTTTCCATACTAACGGCTACTCTTATCAAACGTGTGTCCGCTGTGTCTCTCACTAAATATGACCGGGCTATCCAATCCTGGAGGGACGTACGCGAAATACTGGACGGTTGAGTGTTTGTGTCAAACCCGGCCCAATCGTACCCCTCTACCCGAGGAAGCCCTCCCACCGGGACCAAGGGAACCGGATCCACGGTCAAGCCCCCTCGCAATAAAAATAGGGGGGCTCCATGGAAGATCCGCCCGTTGATAACCGGTGCGGAGGACTCTTGAGCTACGGTCACTGCCTCGGCCAAAGCGGATGGTACGGCCGAATCCTCTTCCACTGTCCGGTCTTCCGACGATGAACCGCTGGTGGAGCCAGACGAACCAGTCGATACCGAACCACTACTGCCGCTACCCTCACCCGCGCCCCCGCCACGACCTGACGATTCCAGAGAAGACTCAACGCACACAACCACCATTTTATTACCTGGGTAGATGAAAAGAATAGAGCTCGGAAGGAAGAAGGAAGGATGTAGCCGTAACAGTCACCCTGCTCCTATTTATAGAAATTTTTTTCGAAAACTGCCTCTGATCTCANNCGTTCATCTTAACCACGNTCAACGCTCCAGATTTAAACGACGCCTCGTCTCCCACCCACGATTTCGCCACGTGTGTTTTCCCGCCTAAACTCCACCTCTACCTTTCCACAGTCTCGCCGCTCCCCTGACTGACACCCCTCTTTTGAAACCCTTCGGCCCCTCACTACGCCTCGGGCTTGGGGGGCTTGTGTACCCTACGTGACCGTCCGTCCATGACTCCCACCCGGGCAGGCGAGACCGGACACGCGAAAACCAGACCTTGAAATCCATTCTTAACGCGCGACTAGTTAACGCGACCGGGTCGCGCACGGCTGTTATGTCCGCATGACGAGCCACATTCAGCTGTTATGTCCGCATGAAGGACTGGTTCTCGTTGCCAGTGAGACGGCCGTCCGGCGAAGATCGATGGAGATTTTGGAAGCTGCACAACATTAAGGTAAAACCAGATTAACCCCAACAGGCCTGCAATTGGGCCTTGATTAAGATTCCGCTAATTACTGGCCCATAGAAAAAACTATAAATAAAAGTCAAAGGTGAAAGGTAGGTGGTTACATTTAATGCACATTTATCTCACTTTCTCTTTCTATCACTAGCTTCTAAAACGGAACATTGACTTGAGCGTNGGAGTGCTTTTAGCAGGTACCCGACCGGATATTTCAAGACTAAGAGGAAAGCGCAGATCGTGAACGATCGGGAGATCCGAACGGACGGTAGTGGAGAGCTCAGACCGACTTAGACCCCCAAAGCAGAAACAGTCACCATAGAAAGAATTTATTGAAAATAAATAAAATAAAAACATGTAGCCAAATTAATTACAAAACAAATTTCCTTAATATATATATCGTTATATAATTTAAATTAGTCGTATTTATATTATAATTACGGAAAATATGAATTAAAAATACATGAGAAACATGGCTTATTCAATTTCTAGAATATTATCAGCAAGAGAAAAAATTTATAGAAAAATGAAATATTTTGGATGCTTCAGTTGGTATACTAAAAAGTTCAGAAATATGTATAAAAAAGGATTGTGTCCAAAACATTCCATGATTGGTCTCTTTGCAGCTCATTGAGTGCACAGCATAGCAAAACCATTTGAAGACCTTGTTAACAATGAGTTTATGACTATGTGAAATAATATTTTAGCTTCACAAATCTGCGCTTAAAGATTTAAAATTTAGAACCTCATCTATAATACAAAACAAAAAAATAACTTAATCAATTAGTATGATAATATTTTAAATACCTTCATGATTCATATTGCCATTGCAAAACGTATTGGAAATTGTCTTTGAAACTTGAAAAGTAATTCAAAATCACAAAGAATTAAATTTATTCTTGGTATGAATATTTTATCACCAACATTTTTTTTTTCTATAATTCATATAGCAAAAATAACATTTTTTTTTTCAAATTGTTGACTTGCAACCTTTGACCGTTACAAAGACTTGCTTGATCAATATTTTGTAAAGAGTATTTTTCCCTACAGCTCCCCTGAAGTTCTTCCTACACTTCCAACATGACAGATATGCCTTTTCATTTAAAAAAATAAAGCAATTTGAACCAATGAGTAATGACTATGGTAATCGTTTTCATGAATGTTCACCAATCCTATCTGCACCCCTTGTTTCAGTTCACTCTATGCTTTCATTGGTTCATTTTTGTTCGTTTCATTATCTTTGCTTCTTCCATTGTGTATTTTTGTAATTTCGATGGTGGTCCCGCTAGTGGTAGTTGTGGTAATGGTGGTCCTGGATGTTGCTCATTGGCGGAAGTTACTTGTTCGAAGTTGGAGACTGTACCGTTCGAGGTAAGTGAAGCTTTTTCTTTTTTTTCAAAAAACGTTGAGACTCTTAATCGTTTGAGTGATTCTTCATGCACCTACTTTATTGACGTCAGCTTGCACCTTTTTTTTTTTTTTTTTTTTTTTTTTTTTTTATATTTGCAACGGATAATAATATTTTGACAATTCTTTTTTAACAACTTTTTGACAACAGAACATGTGTCATCATTTTATTGGTTTGTTTAAATTTGTTTAAAAAAATATTTGAAAGGGACCAATTATAAACTGGCACATGTGCGTTGTCAAAAAGTTGTTAAAGAGACTTCTTCCATTTGCAACTGTATCCTTGTGAGACACTGAATGACTCTCCACATCAAGCACCACTCCTTCTTACGCCGCATTTCATGTTTGCAAATTCCTCCACCCCTTTCTCTTTCCTTCCTTCTTTTTTTGTCCATGTCATTTTTCAAAGCCTACATCATCTTTTTTTCAAAAATACTAGTTTGACACGGATATTTTTTTTTACACTCATGTAACATGGATGGGTCCCACATTTTTAAACAAAAATTAAGAGTGAAAGATTAATTTTGGAACAAAAATTTGAAAAGTGGGGTGTCATATGAATGTAATTGACAGCTGAGCGTGTCAATCTATCATAACCTTATTTTTTTTTCTCCTCTTTTCTGGCGTTCCTTCCCTCCCCCTCCTTCCTCATTTTTTTACCATTTTTTTGCGATGTCCTTTCCAATGTTTTTTCTGTAATGGGTCTCTCTAATTTTCTCAATGTATAGTGATTTTATTCCAGAAAAATCAAATTGGATTTGGGAAATGGTTGCTGCAAAAGGGTTGGTCCTGTTACTTTTGTGACTGAAAATGTTAGAAAGCTTGAAGAAGTTTGTGCCATCTTGAGGAATTTCATTCCTTTACCGTCGCTCAAAATTGATTGTAATAATAATAATCACTCTTCCGCTTTTCTTTTAAATTTCTTTTTCCATCTTGAGTTGTTTATTCTTTCTCTCTACTTGTCTATTTTGTTGAGACGTTTAGGAGTGTTTGATTTCTAATTTCAAAGACTGTATTTAGGATTGAAAAATGCAACTAAAGAAAGTTTCTCGTACCACTCATGTGGAGGGTGGAGCAAGGAGTATAACAGTGCAGAAAACGCAGCAAGATAAAAGTGGGAGAAGAAAAAAAGAAACGAGAAAACATCTTTTAACTACTACTTTTTTGGTTTTGAAACACTTGCTTTTAAAACAAATTTCAAAACTTTATTTATTCATTTTTTACTAAGAAATTGGTTGGTCAATGGTGTGCACAATACAACCGAAGTTGGATGTGCGATGTCCTTAACCGCAATTCAAATTTTGATTGGTGAGTATCGTGCTTTGAATTGCGGCCCTATAAAACCGTGTTTGATCATTAAATTCATCATTAAATTTATTCTAACTTTAATAACTAAAAGATAAATATATAAAATAATTTAATAAATAAAGGGTAAATATATAGAATAGAGGTGCAGGAAGACATAGGAAAGGTGCATGGAGGAACAAGAGTGTTCCTCCCTGCTCCTCCGTGATCTCGTCCTACACCTCCCATTTTTCTTTTAATTCCGACTATAGCCCTACTCCTACTTCTGTCATCCTATTTATTGGGTTTATAAAAATTTAACCGCAACTCACACAAAAGAAACCCTACACCCCCTTTCTTCATTCTCCTCTTTACCGGTCTTTTTGTCCACCCCTTCAACCTGTGCAGCTCTGTTGCGTTCGAGTGGAGTAGTTGGGTATCAGTTGTTCGTTCTTTTCTCAGATCGTGTTTTAAGTTTTTTCTAGCGTCTATTTTTCCTCTCGTAGATCTTGTGTGAGAATCATGTTTTGTGATCTGTGGTTGCACCTCTGTTGTATTAAAAAGTGTGTGTGCGTGTTTACATGAAGCGAATGGGATGCGGGGAGGGTTAACCGCAAATTGCACTGCGGTTAACGACAGTCGCAGTACGAAGTGCGGATGGGTTTTGGGATGTCGCATATGAAACCGCAAATGGTAATGCGGTTAAACTCTACCGCAGTACGAACGACAAATGGGTTTTGGGGGTGCTGTCGAAGCGCAAATGGACGCCTCCGCAGTACGAACGAACGACCGATGTAGTCACGCCACAGTTGGATCAGCGGCAGAAGGCAACCGTCGATGGAGATGCGGTTGGTAAAATTTTGGGGGTGCAGACCTTCGTTCTCCGCATATCACAATGCGGCTTGGATAAAACGCAATTCGAACTGCGGTGTGAGGCAAACGCATATCAGAATGCATTTTGAGTTTTCAATGTTTATGAAGTTTTTTTCAAGTTGTTATTTTTTTAATTTTAGTTTGTTTCTTAATTTTACTTAATTTTTTTAAGTTTATAAAATTTTATATATTATTTATTATTAATGTAATTTAGATTAAGTATTAATTATGAATTTAGATTAAATATTTATTAATTTATTGAATTAAATAATTTTTATTATCACTAAACTATATTTTCGTAAATTGGTTTATTTGTTTCTTAAATATTTTTTTATATTATTTTTTATGTATATAATTTTAGTTAATTTTTTTTGTTTATGAATTTAGAATTTTTTTTTAAATTATTTATTAATTAAATAATTATTATTATCCCTATGCATAAATTTTATTTTGTTAAATATTATTGTTTCAGTGTGAATTTCTGGGACCGAAAGAACTGACCTGGATGACGTGACACTCCCGCTTTGTGTTGCTTGATTAAGTAGATTGGTGCACCTTCTCTCGTGAATTGAACGTCTGCTCTCCTTCAATCTTCAACCGTCTGGAAATCTCCAATATTTGACCAGAGGGGGGAGATACCTGCAATGGCACTCCGACGCCCAAGTTAGGGTGTAGCAATAAAGAGCCTTGAGTGCAAGGCCAAGGATTCTCAATATGAGAATGTGGAATGAAATCACTCAGCTAATTCAGAATGAATTAGGTCAAGAATCGCAAGTATACTGTAGAGCAAAATAGCATAAGAGGGAGCGTACCTGGCATGTGACTCCAGCCCTGTATATATAGATTATTATCAAATATAAACAGAATATAATATAAACAGCAATACCTGAATATCCGGTTGTTCAGATCTTATCTGATATAATATTTGTTAAGATATAAATGCGATGGATTATATCCTCACGATGGACCGTCGGCCCAATAACAATGACTCATCATTTATGATCAAGGCCCACTAATCTTTTGGACCGTTCGGTTACTAGTCGTAACCGTTCGGCCCAAATAGCATATCGTACAATTATATTCTTTTATTTGTATTTATTTAAGTATTATAATTAGTGATACTTTTGTTATTTTATTTCTTTTGTTAATATATTATTATTATTTTAATTTTTTTTATTTCTTCTTATTTGTTTCAATAGTTGTTAATAGATTTTTTTAGTTGTTTTGTCTCTTTAAAACCGCAACTCAAGCAGCGGTTTGGCTCTGCCGTAGCTTGATGTGCGGCAAAATAAAAAATGTACTAACATGGGGAACTCTCCTTCTTCCTCTTGTTCTTTCTCTCTGGTCTATGTTCAAAGTCCAAAGCAGCAACAAACAGCACCACAATCACACCACAAGGGGTGGGGGTGTAGGGTTTATTCATTAATTATAGTTTGACTTTATTAAATGAATGAAGGATAATAAGGTAAATTTGGAGGTGCAGGAAGAAAAGGAGGAGGTGCAGGGAGGAACACTCTAAATTAGATATATAATTACTTGATTCAATTAATAGTTGTAACATCCTAATAAATATAGATTTAAAACTATATCGAGGAGTTAATACGTAATAATATGGTAGAACAGTAATATATATATATATATATATATATATATATATATATATATATATATATATATATATATATATATATATATATATATATATATATATATATATATATATATATATATATATGGAGTGGAATGTATAAAATACCCATAAACTTAAAGGCACAAGTAATAAAGGTTTTATACAAAACGATTATATCGAATGATTACACAAAAGTCTACAAACCGAACGGTTTTTACACAAAATAATTATTAACCTATTGACTGAACGGTCCTACACTATCTTCTGGGTTTTCACTCTCCAGCACGTCCTCTAGTGAACCCTCATCGCCTTCTGCTCACACCCACATGATGATTATCGCAGTGAAGAGAACGAGCGAACGACAGACAAACACAAGACAGAGAAAGTAGGGTAAGCTCATGTAATTTATTTAATCATACTAACATTCAAATCCATTTATATCATACAAAAATCATACATACATTTGCACAATATAGTCAAATCATAGAATACAGGAATTGACCGAACATCCAATACATGTTATAACCGACTATTGACTTGATTGTCCGGACTGTATGAATCATGTAGTTACGGCGTTTATGCACCCGGGTGGACCCTAGTTGGGATGACCTCAATAGCTGCCACCTGAGGTTAGTCTAGTGAAACTTACCTCGGTACACCAATACCCTGAGGCTAAAGGACCTCCTACCATTCCCACGCATGAGTTACCCTCATCTACATGAGGAGGAGTAATCACGAAATATTAGGATAAATGACAGCTTAACTTAGCCATATTCATACTTTACCATTCAAATCATTCATGAGACATTCCTCCTTGGAATTCTCTTTCACAATAATTCAATAACATACTTCTCATGTATTCGCACTTAATCAATATTTCATTCTGAAAAACAATTTACCCTTAAAAATATAGAACACCAGAAAGGTAAGAATATCCTTAACTCATGAACTTGAATGAACGGTAATGTAACCAATTGGCTCTAGTATGAACCGAATACAGTCTAAGACCTAACACTAAAAATCTTGAATTGAATACTAAAGACTTTAGACATAATGTTTATACCATAGGCCGATCATTTTAAGCTTAGGCCGAACACTTTAACTATAGAACGAAGTTCTCTTCAAGTAACCGAGTGTCAGTAAGAAACCAAACACTACTAGAATCAAGAGCCAATATAAGACCGAGCAATATTTAGACTAAGAACTATAGAGAACCGAGTACTAGTCTATGACGAATACTCTTTAAGTTATCGAGCGTCAATGTATGACCGAACACTCACTAGTAATAATTCTGAAATGTAAATTTGACCGTGAGAATAATATTGAATAATCAATTTATTTTAGTACAGGACTAGACTGACTATCACGTAGAATGAGAAAACCTTAACTAAACTGAATGCTTACTTTCAACATACTAATAAAGATCTAGTCAAGAAAAGGATCTAGTCAAGAACGAACGTACAAACGTCAATCCGAACGACTCTCGGTGACGAAATTCCAAATTTTGCAGGATGCCACAGAGTTAAGACTCAACCCTATTCTTACCCAGTTTTCACGCCATATATCAAACATCAATGCATACAATCGACTTTCGGTACTTCAACAATCCAACCAAAGCACCAAACATACATCATTCAAGCATCCACCGATTCAAAACAGATAATCATAAATAAATTATATACGCTTTCCTTACCTTATAATCGAACGACTACTCACTTAACATCAGAATGTATTTTCCTGCACCCCAACCTTTCTAGAATGCCTATTACCCACCGAAGAAGGAAGAGATCAAAACATGATCATAATTCTTGTGAAGAGGAGGTAAATGAACGCATGCAACGAAAGTTTTGGCTTGCATGTGTCCAAAAACAAGTTTCTCAAGAAGGAGATAAACTTACCTACTTATAACCAAAAATCTAATCAATGCAAATGAACGCTTCTAACACCACGAGTGCTCAAGCGGGGTCTGATCAATGATCGGAAGAGAAAAAGGGTGAGAATTCTTAGAGAGAAGATGAAGGTTCTAGAGAGAAAGAGGAGAACTGTAGTTTCAGAAAATTGGAGAAGGAGGTTGCATGCAGAGAAATGGTACTAATCTTAAAAATCCCATCTTAAATATCACCGTCAAAACCGACCGGTCCACCCCGATGCCGCCACCTGTCTTCCACTTTCTGAGTCTCGCATTCTCTGCCTTGACACTTAGATCCCACTGAGCTGGGGATTTTATGGTTTTTGACATTCTCCCCAACAACAAAAATTTTTGTCCTCAAAAATTAAGACTTACCACACAAAAGGTGAGGATAGGACTTTCTCATCTCTTCCTCTAACTCCTAGGTGGAATCACCTGTTTTACTATCCCAGATGACTTTGACTAATCTGACAGTCTTCCCTCTAGGCTGTTTGGTTTGTCGCTCATAAACTCTAACTGGTTGCACCTCTACAGAATAATCTTCTCTAACTTGAACGTCTTCAACCTCTAGCACATGAGAAGGATCTGGTACATACTTCCTAAGTTGGGAGACGTGAAAGATCGATGAAGATTAGATAACTGGGGTGGTAAGGCTATCTCGTAAGCAACGGGTCCTATGCGCCTTAAAATCTGATATGGGCCGATGAACTTAGGAGAAAACTTCTTTGGCTAAATGGCTCTACCAATACCAGTAGTCCGATTCAATCTAAGGAAAATGTGATCTCCTGCAGCAAATTCTAGGGGTCTTCTTCTTCTATCGGCATAAGATTTTTGTCTGCTCTGAGATGTTTTCAGTCTTTCCTGAATTAACTTCACCTTTTTAGTCGTTTGCCGTATGACTTCAGGTCCAGTCAACATTACTTCTCCCTATTGAAACCAACACAGGGGTGTTCTACACTTTCTTCCATAAAGGGCTTCGAAGGGTGCCATTCCAATGCTGGATTGAAAACTATTGTTGTAGGTGAATTCTTCTAACGGTAAGACTTCATCCCAAAATCCCAAATGATCCAAGATGCATGTTCTCAACAAGTCTTCAAGCGTCTGAATTGTCCTCTCAGATTGACCGTCCGTCTGCAGATGATAAGCTGAGCTCATTTGTAATTTGCTTCCCATTTCCTATTGATGTGATTTCAGAATCGAGAGGTGAACCTGGTATCTCGGTCTGAGATGATACTTGATGGCACTCCATGCAATCGAACTACTTCTTTGATGTATAATTAAGCCAACTTTGTCATAGACATATTCAAATTAATCGCAAGGAAGTGTTCACTCTTTGTTGAACGGTCCACTATAACCCAAATGGCATCATGATTTCTGACCGTGCGGGGTAAGTGAGTCACGAAATCCATAGCAACGCTATCCCATTTCCATTCGGGGATCTCCAATTGCTGTAGTAGACCGCTTTGTCTCTGATGCTCTAACATGGCTCTTTTACAGGTTAAACAAGAAGATACAAACCGAGCGACATCACTCTTCATTCTAGGCCTCCAAAAGGATTTCTTGAGGTCTTGATACATTTTAGTCATGCCTGAGTGCATGCTAAAACAACTTTGGTGTCCTTCCTCCAGAATCAATCTTTTCAACTCTCCATCATTTGGGACACACGTCCTACCTCTAAACCTCAAGAGATCGTCTGTCCCTGCATTGAAGTCTTTTCCTCGATCTGAACCGATCAACCCTCTAATTTCTTGTAATTTAACATCAACCGACTGCCTCTCTTTGATTCGATTAATCATATCACTTCATAATTTGAGATTGTAGCACTTTATGCGGTTCGACTTCAGCTCGTAATGAAGCCTTAAGTCTCTAAAGCTCTCAACCAAACTCAACTATCTGACCATCACATGAGCAGACTTTCGGCTCAAGGCATCAACCACCACATTTGTCTTTCCTGGGTGGTATCATAGTTCAAACTCATAATCCTTTAAATATTCCATCCACCTCCTTTGCCTCATGTTTGATCAAACAGATATTTAAGACTTTTGTAGTCGCTGAACACTTGGAATTGAGCCCCATAAAGATAATGTCTCCAGATTTTTATAGTAAAGACTATTGCCGCTAGCTCCAAGTCATGAGTAGAGTAGTTCTTCCCATGTACCTTTAACTGTCGAGAGGCATAAGCCACCACATTCCCTTCTTACATTAATACACAGCCCAAACCTTGATAAGAGGTATCACAAAATACTTCAAAATGTTTGCTAGTGTTGGGAATTACTAGTGCTGGAGCACTCGTCAACTTTTGCTTTAATTCTTGAAAACTGGCTTCACATCGACCAGTCCAAGCAAAAGGTTGATTCTTTCTGGTCAACTGTGTTAACGACATTACTACCTTTAAAAATCCTTCAATGAAGCATCTATAGTAGCCTGCCAACCCAACAAAACTCCTCACTTCGGCTACCGAACGGGGTGTTTCCCATTAAAGCACAACCTGCACTTTTGCCAGGTCCACTGAAATACCACCAGTCGATATTACGTGCCCCAAAAAGTTTAATTCTTTCATCCAAAATTCGCACTTGGACAGCTTCGCGTATAACTGCTTTTCCCTTAACACACCGAGAACTATCCTCAAGTGCTGCTCATGTTCCTCACGACTCTTGGAATAGATGAGGATATCATCAATGAAAACAACTACAAACTTGTCTAGGAAGGGTCTAAAGATGCGATTCATGTAGTCCATGAATATAGCTGGAGCATTAGTAACACTGAACGTCATTACTACATACTCATAGTGTCCATACTGAGACCTGAATGCAGTCTTCTAGACGTCTCCTTCCTTAACTAAAATTTGGTGATATCCTGATCTGAGATCTATCTTGGAGAACACAGTAGCCCCATGTAGTTGATCCAATAAATCATCAATCCTTGGCAAGGGATACTTGTTCCTGATTGTCAATTTGTTTAGCTGCCTATAATACACACAAAATCGAGAAGTGTCATCTTTCTTTTTAACAAGTAACACTGGAGTACCCCATGGTGAAGCACTTGGCCGAATGAACTTCTTCGCCATCAACTCTTCAATCTGCTTCTTGAGTTCGGCTAACTCTGCTGGAAATATTCAGTACGGTACTATCGATACTGGTTGTGCTCCTGACACCAAATCAATAGAGAATTTCACTTCTCTCGGAAGAGGTAATCTTGAAACTTCTTCAGAAAAAACATCTAAAAATTCGTTGACTACTTAGCGGTTTATCTCTAACTCTATCCTCTATAGGTGAGACGTATAAATGCACAATGTCTTCTTTAGCCATTCTTATCATTTGAAAGGATGATGAAGACTTGAGGTCAACGTAAAATCATTCACTTTTCTTCAAATCCATAGAATCAAACATGGATGCTTAGGTTTGCAGAGACTGATAGCGAGACTTCACGTGTTGGCTTTAGCAATTTGCTTCGTCATCAGCAAGTTGTTGTAATCACACCAATAATGTTGTGCTTCTCGAGATCAGCAACTTGTGCGAAAATTCTTTCTTTATACAGTTTCTCAAACTTGCGCGATATCATTTTCGTTACATAAAAACAAGTGGAGTTCGAAACCCTCACCTTTCCTCTATATATTATTCCTCAACTCCACTGCATAGACCAAATCGACAAAGAATTTATATTGATAAAGATGAAACCATGCCTTTCTGCGTTCCTATTATTGTTCCTTCTCCTTCTCCACCAATCCCATTTCGCAAAGGCTGGTATTGGGTCTTCTCTTGCGTCTCTATTCAAGTCTTTGAATAAGGAAAAAGTTATCAATTGGGTCAATGGAAAAAAACCACCAAAGCCAGAATGGGATAAAGAATACTTGAAGTATTTGAAACCAGATCCCACACTACCAAACCTCCCACTGAATAAGGAAAGAAAAGGCTTCGCTCCACTCAAACAATACCTTTCTAACTTTGGCTACCTTCCATCCTCCGACTCATTCAACAACACTGTCGACCAACAAACATTATCAGCGATCAAGACCTTCCAGGAATCTTTCAATCTCCCAGTCACCTCCGACATAGACAATGACACCCTTAAACTCATCTCGCTACCACGATGCGCTGTCCCCGACATGGATTTCAACTACAGCTTCACCCAAAACGTGTCGTGGCCCAAAGCCGGTCACCGGTGGTTCCGAAAGACAAACCTCACGTACGGTTTTCTTCCGGAGAGTGACGTCCAACCCAGCTTCACCAAAGTGTTCAGAAATGCATTCACGCGGTGGGCGAATGCCACAGGGTTTTTGAACCTGACGGAGACAACCTACGACGACGCTGACATTAAGGTTGGGTTCTACAATTTCTCTGATGTCCTTATCGGCGACTTGTTTGGCTTCAGCTTTATAACGGAGAACCCTCCGTCTAACGTGAAGACAGCTGAGATAAATCTGAACGGCAACATGTATTGGGCGCTGCCCAGTGAAAAAGGCGACTTGTCGGCGGAGGATGGAGTTCTGGACTTGGAGAGTGCGGCGATGCATCAGATAGGGCATTTGCTTGGATTTGACCATTCTTTCATGAATGACTCTGTTATGTACCCTTACATTTTGCCATCGCAGGAACGAAAGGTAGAACTCTCAAATTCTGACAAGAACAACATTAAGAAACAGTATGCTAATGTTGACTCTGACGACAGTGGGTGTTTGGGAGTGCCTTCAATCACCACTTTGTTGTCTCTCGGATTTGCTTACATTCTTCTTATGTATTAAGTCTCCTCTTACGTCTTGCACGCAACTTTGATTTTGTTCTTGATTTATATTATATAGTTTTCTTTCCATGAAGATTAATCGAGGAATATGTTCCCCCACAATGTCTTTAATCTGAGTGTTGTAATTGTTTCTTGTTGGCCTCTGATCTGAATATGGAAATAAAGGAAATTTTTTTAAAAAATGGAGTATTTTATTTTTTAAATTACTGAATACGGAAATAAAGGAAAATTCATAAAAATAAATCTTTTATTTTTTAGATTATAAAAATGGGATAATAGGATTTAAAATTTATATGTTAAGATAAGTCGTTATGACTCATTATAATTAATTTATAAAATTATAAAAAAGTAAAATTGTTATAACAATTTTTTTTTTATAAATGTTTAATTTAAACTATAAGTAAAGTTTTAAGTTAAGACAATTTTAGTTTCGATTAAAAATAGATATCAATGTAAAGGATATCTTATAAATTAAATTAAAAGTTGTTATTACTGCATTTTTTTAATATATTTATAAAAGTCATGTCGAATTATCTTGTAAATGTTAAATTAATTTTCTATTTTTTGTAATTTTTTGGGAAAACTATCCCATTTTTTTTTTAAATTTCCTAAAAACATAAAAGATGGTTATTTAAATATTTGTTCTGGGAAAACAAAGGAAAAGACAATTATGCAGGAAACACTGTATAAAAGAATCTCACTTTGAATTAAATAACTACTGAATGCTATGATTTTGTTCAGAGACAGTCTATCAAATGAATCCAGAGATTCAGCTGTCAATTTTTTTGACAAGGATGATCTCCATCCAAGTTTTTTTATTTTTTATTTTTTTAAATCTCGGAGCATTTAGATACCATCCCATTTATAAAAATAAAAAATATATACAAAAATATATATATATATATATATATATATATATATATATATATATATATATTTTAATGCTGCTTATGCTTGTTTTGTAAAGATGAATTTAAAGGATAAAAATGGAAGGATCCGTTATTTTGACACCTTCTATTTGACACTCATTTGACACTGTCACGTGTCAACGTGTTATTGGTTGTTGTTTTAATTTTCTTTTATTTTTTTGGCCTGAAAAATGGAGAGGTTTTAAGAGAATTTGGATTCCACTTCTACCCCTCGTCATTTTCGTTAGTTTTGTGTGACAGAGTGCTTCTATCCCACTGTTTCATCGTCTCCCATCGGGCTCTCAACTTCTCTCTCACACTTTCGTCCTCTCCAGTGCTCTCCAGTGCTCTGAAATGGCAAGTTCAGAATTGGACCTTCGTTGGACCAAGGTAAATACCGTTGTTTTCGGTTTGGGTATTTGGATTTATGTTTGGGTAATTGGTTTTAGGTTTGGGTTTTGGGTTTGTGGTGGTTTGTTGTGGGTTGTCTGTCGTTGTTTCTTACTTGATTTAACCAAGACA
Source organism: Vigna radiata var. radiata (assembly GCF_000741045.1). Taxonomy (NCBI): domain Eukaryota; kingdom Viridiplantae; phylum Streptophyta; class Magnoliopsida; order Fabales; family Fabaceae; genus Vigna; species Vigna radiata. The sequence continues at coordinate 21,950 of NW_014541975.1, read as the reverse complement.
TGGGTGGATTCGACCAACTCTTTTATTATTGCAGAGAAGCATTTTATTATGAATGAAAATGATTTTTGTTCAGGAATAAGATTGTGTTTAGATGGTAAAAGTATAAACTTGAAGGATTCTTCAGTGGGTAGTAGTAATTGTGTGAAATACTTAGGTAATGAAATTAGGGATTTGAATTTTATTTTCAAATTCTTTGTGAGGTTTTTTGTAGCTTGTACATCTTGGTGGGGATATGTGAGATTTTATTCCCAAATCGTAGTGGACGAGTTTTTCCTGTATTGTTTGGAATTGTGGATGAGTTTAGTGGTCTGAGTAAATANTGTTGGGGTGGTTTAGTTTATCGTTATTTGTTAGAAAATTTGAGTAAAGCTTCAGATTNTGTGAAGAAAGGCAAAGCTACAACCAATGTTTATGTTGATGGCTGTGTTTACATGTTGCAGGTACTAATTGAAAAAGTGTTTAATTGAAAAAGTGTTTAATTAAAAAACTTAAAAGGGAGGTGAATGTCTTAGAGGAAGAGTTGGAGACAGAGAAGGCCAAAAGAAGACCTAAAAGGTCAACTGCANATGATGGTGTTCAAAGTGCTGGATGTCCACAAGCATTTACTGACGATGCATTCGTTTCACNTGTTGGTTTGTCGACCGAGGAAGCGGGTGGAATGNGGAACAATGAAGAAGGTGCAATGTCGNCAAATTCACCGGGTGGAATGTCTGACAACCAATCACAACTGAAGATTTATGTTAGGATTGGTTCAAGAAGGCGATTTAAGAGCCAAGCACTTAGGGCACTATACACAGGAAATGTACTAGTTAGAAAGAGAAATGATTAACTATTGTGTTAGGCTTGAAGATAAATACTGTGTATTTAAACCTACTATTTGGTTCAATATATAGAACATTCATTTATCTTATTGCAAATCAAATGTGTGTTTTATTGAAGGGCTTTATAATTCGATTTCCAAGTGATAATGTATGTGGAAAAAAATGAATAAATGGCTGTGAAGTGGTAATGTATGTTGAAAGAAATGAATGAATTAGATATAAATTAATGAGTTCAATAGTGTGTTTTTGACCAAATCCAATTAAGTGAAGTGAAGTTCTTATGTGTTTGCTGTCAAAATTGTACAACCTTCATCTCATGACCCAGGGTGGACCCCCTATACATCATGGGGTATCCCAACCATGACATCCAACCCTAGACG